>NW_026578271.1:37500-63177 GCF_029603195.1 Condylostylus longicornis | reverse complement strand
GCCTTGGTAGGCTCATAGCCTGAAGTTCGGGAAAATGGTTCTATGAATACAATGAGGGCGAAACTCCTCAAGGGGGCAATATGAAATTCGTAAAGAAATGTGTGGCAGAGAAAGAAGACTGAGTTTAGTTTTGGATAAAAAATGAAGGAAAATGTCCCAAATGCATACAGGCCATAGGAAAAGCACACGAAACCAGTGAGGCACAACTTTGGCTCTCAACCCGACAGGCTTTTGAAATTTCAATATTACCGTCTGGGGAGATCTCTGAAAGCAAGAAAGTTTTTTTTTGGATGTTCTAATGAGTGCTACCTTATTTTGTTGCGCAATTCGATCCATTTGTTGACGGAAGACGGACTGAAAAGAAACCATGAATGAGGGGGCAAAGCAGTCGTTAAGATTTTAGAAACGTTACACCCGGCTGCTAAACCTCTTACATGCACATGAGAGGTTCTTTGCAGCCGTACACAGTAAGGCCACTGTGGCAATGATCCTGAAAGAGGAAAATAAGGTGAAGGCCGGAGTAGTGCTCGCAGGTGGGGAGTGTTGGTGTGATTTCGACGATGCGGCTTGCTAGTTCGAGTGCTTGTTGGCGGGAAACTACTATGGGTGTTTGCGAAGAGTGTTGTTACGTAAGTGTAAAGTGCTTCGCAGATAGGTGGGATGAACACATGTGCAATGTAACAGAGAATGATCACGGTTGTTCCTCCAATCACAATGACAAGATAGCAAAAAACTCTCTTCAGTGCTTGGAACACATACATCATAAAATTAAGAGTGAAATAAATAATGATGAAGGCAAATATGTAATATAACAATGGAGGAATCGGGAAGAGTGACGCCCAAGACATCACTGGTTCAAAAAAAGGGAATTGGGACATGAAGGAATTGATGGGGGTAAGGATGGGCATGAAGGCTACGTCAAGGTATCAAGCTGGCGAACTGTTTCGATTGCCTGAATACTGCATATAGTAACATGAGGCACGCTGTTGAGACACACGGACAAGAATCTTGTGCAGTTTGCAACTAAGTGCACGCAACCTTTCAGGGGCAGACAGATTGGCTCACCTCCACCTCCTCTTGGGAGGAAATCGAAATTTTTCCATTCCCCACCAAAGCAGTTTCACTGATTGGTCCATTCAACCCAACACGTGCTGCACCGCAAAGCCGAGAGACAATGCGGCAGAGTGAAATGGCGCAGAACGTTTCAGCGCTTTTTTTTTGATTCGAACGAAGCATATTGTTACAGATGCGAGATGTTGGTGACTATTTTAGTTTTCGCGGGGGAAGAATCAGCGGGGAAAGAAGACCTTGCCGGTGCATTTACCGAACCTGCCGGTTTCCTTTGGTCGGCGATTCTTCTTGTACAGATTATCGATTCTGTCCTTCGAAGCGAAATGTCTTCTTTGTATGTCAAGATCGTTATCATTTGGACCCTGATACGCTGCAAATTATTATTTTAACAAATGGAAGAAAACTGCGAAGTTTGATTCTCACAGTAGCGAAATGTCAATCGGCAGTAAACTCCTCTTGGAGGATTTATGCAGGACACTCTCAGTTCTCGACTGAAGTGACAATTCTGGAAAGAGATCTCTGTTCAGTGAACAATGATGAATTTGATACCATCAAGCACATCTATGGATCCTGCAGATCGCCCCGAAGAGAAAACAAAGATATCGATTTAAAGAAATAGAAGGAACGCTTGTGTATATAATAGAAGACGCTTGTGTATATCTCAAACAGATCAGTGCACAGGCATTTCTCTGGCAAAAGTATGAGTTCTGCCGAAGTATTGAAGATGTATGAATTGATTCTGTCGAGTGAATTTCGATTTTTGGAGATCATGGAATGAATGAAGCGGGGTATCTTAGTTTGTTGATTTTGTTTTTTTTTTATATGTTCCAAACAAGAGAGCCAGAGCATTACGGGGAGGATTGTGTTTTTTATAGGATGGGTGCAGTACAGCAAGATTGGCGGAGTGTGTTGCTCTGAAAACAGATTTTTATCGAAGTATTTAAAAATTCAACGTCATACAGAGAATAGAAAATCCGCTTGAGTCATGGCCTTCCAAAAGCAGATGGACGATTGAGCCTGCGAATCGAGGGGATATCACAATATCAGTAGCTGGTGGGTTATTGTGCTCGCATTGAGAGAGAAAAAGAATGGAAGTGTTTCTTGTTGCTAACGTGATTGGGTAGACTGCACTCAACGGGGGGAGCGCACAACGGGGGGAGTGCACAACGGGGGGAGCGCACAACGGGGGGAGCGCACAACGGGGGGAGCGCACAAATGGAAAAATGTCGTCCTATTTTTCCAATAATGTAGAAGTCCAGATGAATTTTTTTAGGGTCATTTTTTCGTTGTCCTTGTCGAAGGCATCAACCTTCTTATGGTGGGCACGAACTGCAAATCCTTCGTTTGAATGTCAAGTTCTTCACATCCCTTAGAGACGACAGCACTCTCACGGCACTAGAAAAGATCTGAATCGATGCCGCCTGACCAAGTTGCTAGAGATTGCTTCATTCGTCCGATCAACAGCATCATCGATCATCATGAAAATTCATCTCCCAATCAACGCGGCTCCGATCAGGATTTAGACTTGATACATAGACATGCCGATGTCTCGGGACGCATCAATCCTCCTCCTGGTTGGCGAAAACAACATCCGGCATCTAAAGGAATCCTTTCTCCAAGCGCGACGAATGCCCGTCCGATTTGGACGGCCAGCCACTTCTCGAAACCACGGAAGGGGGGAAAACGCGACACCGTAGGAGCGAGACACTTAAGCTTCTCCACGTTCCGCTTTTGCAAAGAGACGGAGACACTTTCCTCGAATCGTCGGACTTGCGACAACAGAACTTGACGAGAGCTTAAGTCGTTGAGATCCCATCGGAATTGGTGACTGGATTGTTGATCGTCGGATGAGGGTCGTGTACAGGGGACAACTACACAAGTATGGAAATCACTGGAGCTTACCGGCGAAAGTTGTTGAGGTGAAAGACAAAGGCCTTCCAGTAACTCCATGAATCGGCCTCCGAACAAACTCCGCAAGATTGCCTTCAGCAGTTAGTCGGCTGCCCAACTCCTTCTCGAAAGACTGAACGACACGGATCGCGCATCCCCGCAGCCAACATTGCACCAATGGCATGGTGACTCGATTCATTCGCACCATTCCTTTGTGAAGTAGCATTTAGCTTCAAAATCACCAAACTCCTGAAGTCATTTTGCAAAAACTGTGATTCCTGGTCCGTCAAGATGATCTTCGGCACTTGAAACGCGACAAGCTAAAATGCTTTGAACGTGGAAATATCATCATCCAAAAGGCCCTCGACTGACTGCGAGACCATGAAACGACTGGCATGGTCCAAAAAGTGATCCACTCGCTCCAATTCTTCGGACCCCCAAAGTCCACAAACACCAACTCAAATGAAAGCGGACGCGATTAAACGCACGGATCGCAAATCCCTTCTTCTCATGGATTGGTCCATTCATCTTCGACGAAGACCTCAACGTGAACCCAAGCAACTTCATCTGCCCCTATCCCATGGAGGTAAGCATCTGACACCATCACGAAACGACCGCCTCCTCGTGGCGCTGACAACACCACTTCATACGAAATGATTTTTTTTAGATGTGGTCCTTCAAAAGCGGCAGTTGCTCTAGAAATTGGATCAACAGCATGAGTTGGATTCAAGTGCACTACGGTTTCAAAACTGAAAGGTGCACAAAAAAACAGTTGATTGTGTGAATCAGTACATGCATCCTGTTCAAGCTGCATGTCAGTAACGACAATCAAATGTTTTTCTTGTGCACCTTGCGGTTTTGAAATCGTAGTGCATTTGAATCCAACCCATGATGTTGATCCAATTTCTAGAGCAACTGCCGCTTTGAAGGACCACACCTTTGGAAATCTCGTACTAAATGCTGTTGTCAGCGCCACGAGGAGGTGTCCGTTTCGTGATAGTGTCAGATGCTTGCCATTATGGGATAGGGGCAGCGCTAGATGGTCTCGCAACTCAAGTAGAATTTTCAGTAGCATTCGGTTTTGCGCCACAGAGTCGGGATCCGCTTTGACTGACGGAGCCAGATTATTCGATTGGAGAAATCGCAAACCCTTCGGATTGAGAACGGTTTTGCTTAGCCAGAAATTCTTCCACCAATCGAGTTCCCATTTCGTAAAGTTAGATTGAGAGTGAGATGAGAGAACATCATACTTCTGAGGCCTACATATGCAAAGAGCCGTACTATTTTCCTGGTTGTGGTGAAGTGCGGGAGGAGGCAAGTGCAGGGGATGATTGTGGTGGAGCATTGGGGAGGCTTCGGTAAGCTTCCATCTGTCCTTTTTTTTCTACAAGATTGTCCATCTCGTCTATGCTTCTCTTGGGGCTTTATTTTATAGGAACATTCGGTTAATCTTCGTATTTTCAAACATCTTTGTATTTCAGATGTTGTCCGACGGTCCCCAAAACGCGGATGCTATTTCGATTCAATTCTATCTGAGAAACAGATACTCCCAAATTCCTCGTATAGCAAACTTTGACGCTCCATAAGCAACTTCAGACAAAACGGCGAGTTCGAGAGGAAAATCAGCCCCTTCTTTGTGAACCCATTAGAATTTCTTCATCAGAAAGGTTTTGTACATCGTATTTGTTCAGAGTGGAACTCTTATTGACCTTCATTCAGATGGACAAGCCGAGCCTCCTTCAACAGATTTAGCGTTCTTACATCAGTTGTAGTGATTAAATGAGATCACGGTTGTTAAAACCCGACGAGCGCCATACACTAAAATCCCAGCCAGCAAACATCCAACTCCATTGGCCTAAAATTATTATAAACGTCATTTAGGATTCAATCAGGTATCGAAAACATGACCGAATGATGACGACATAATTTCGCATTTCTTCGAGGCTGGAGGCAGCTAATTGAACCTCCGGGTGTCATTTTAATCACCCTATCAGACAATAACTACATTCTGTCAGTTCACACAATTGCAGCTTATTATGTTTGCAAATGTTGATTGTAGAGCAGGCAGCGTATCTCTAAATACAAGTTATTAAGCAACAGAGGAGTAGAAGTGGCAAGCCATCTGTCTTAATAACCATTGGCGCAAGTCTGTAGCAGAGACCCATGGGCATGAGTGTCTTGACTTGGACTTACATCAAAAGCGGCTTCTGGTGTAATAGACACACGACCGCCGCAGGGAACTGCATCAAGCGCATCATCGCGACGACAGTCGATGGAAGAGTTAGCGAGTACCAACAACGCAGATTTAGTTGCAGCGAAAGGAAAAAAGGTTTTAACATGGCAGAGTGATGTGATGCAGGTAGGGAGATAGGAGAATAGTTTGGCCAGACGCATTTCAGCACGAAACATGGCGATGTGCCAGCAGGAGCTTCACTCTGGAATCTCCGGAATATGGAATTTGGAGACAATGACGACAACAAAGAACTGAAGCTGGTTCATTCGTTCCTAGTGATACAGTTTCAGCAACTGCTGCATCAACCACTTGCATCCAATATCCCAAATGTCGATTGTCGAAGATGGAGATGAATGGACCAATCCATAAGAAGAAGGGATTTGCGATCCGTTGGGCGTGTAATCGCGTTCTTTCCCGTTTAAGTTGTTGTTTGTGGACTTTGCGGGTCCGAAGAATTGGAGCGGAGGTGGATCACTTTTACGTCGTTTTCATGGACCATGCCAGTCGTTTCATGGTCTCGCAGTCAGTTCAGGGCCTTTTGGATGATGATATTTCCACCTTTAAAGCATTTTAGCTCGTGTTTCAAGTGCCGAATGTCATCTCGGCGGACCAAAATCACAGTTTTTGTCGAATGGCTTCAGGAGTTTTGTCACTGTAGTGTATTCCTCCCTCTACTATCTACAAAGGAATGGGGCCATTGGTGCAATGTTGTCTGCGGGGATGCGCGATCCGTGTCGTTTGAGTCAGTCTTACAATGCGCAGTCCAACTCTGGTAAAACAGGGCTGAATAAATAAAATGCAAGTCCTCATACAGCAACAGGCGTCAGTCCGTTCTGCCCGGATGGCAAGACCTGCAGCATCAAGACGAGGAGTTGGGCAGCCGACTAGCTGCTGAGGCGATCTTGCGGAGTTTGTTTGGGAATTTGGGCCGATCCAAGGAGTTACTGGAAGGACTTTGTCTTTCACCTCAACAACTTTCGCCGGTAAGCTCCAGTGATTTCCATATTTGTGTAGTTGTCCTTGTACACGACGCTCATACGACGATCAAGAGTCACCAATTCCGATGGGATAATAACGACTCAAACTCTCGTCAAGTTCTGTTGTCGCAAGTCCGGCGATTGGAGGAAAGTGTCTCCGTCTCTTTGCAAAAGCGGAACGTGGAGAAGCTTGAGTGTCTCGCTCCTACGGTGTCGCGTTTTCCCCCCTTCCGTGGTTTCGAGAAGTGGCTGGCCGTCCAAATCGGACGGGCATTCGTCGCGCTTGGAGAAAGGATTCCTTTAGATGCCGGATGTTGTTTCCGCCAACCAGGAGAAGGATTGATGCGTCCCGCGAGTGGTTGGCTCAACAGACATCGGCATGTGTATGTATTTAGCTTCTTCAAGTCGAAATCCTTATCGGGGCGCGTTGATTGGGAGATGATCTTTCATGAGGATCGATGATGCTGTTGATCAGACGAATGAAGCAATATCTAGCAACTTGGCATCGATTCAGCCTCCATAACAGCAGATCTTTCCCAGTGCATGAGAGCACTGTCGTCTAAGGGATGTGAAGGAGTACATCAAGCGAAGGATTTGCAACTCGTGCTTACCGTGAGAAGGTTGATGCTCCCGAACAGGAAACAGCTGTGACGCCCAATTGGACACACGTTCCCTTCCAGGACATTCAATAATTGTGATGAACCCCAACTTACTGGTTGTTCGTGGAGTCGTTCCGTATGACATGATCGGCAGCTTTAGGCATTCAATTGAGATATCAGAGAGCCGAGTTTTGCAAAATCATAATCAATGTCTGTCGGTATTTATAGAAAATTATACAAATAGGATATCAATATCTTGGTCGTGACGTGAGGGTTCGTGATTATCAAAAACGTATAATTAGAAGAGATAACAGGATATTTAAGATCACTGATGTCGGCAAGGTACCGGATCGTCAGGCTGTAGAAGCTGCTTACCATCTTGCTTGATGATAAGTCCAAGGAGTGTAGAGGACTTATGATCTCATCTTATTGGCTGAAGAATGGGAATCTGTATTCATTGTAAGTTTTGGGTTCAAGGGGTCTAGTACCAAGAAAACGTGAAATTAATTCAATAATGCATAAAAAGCTTCAACTTTTAAATCCAGATGCTAAACTCGAATCCACAACCTAGAGGTTCAGACCTCACCATCCTTCCAATTCGGCCAGGAAAACAGATGAGCTTCTTACGAGTTTTTCAAGGTAATATGCACATCACATGTCCCTCCAAAACTCTTAAGAAGGGGAATAGCGGACTCCACCTCTTTTTTTCACAACTTCTTTAAATACACAGAAATTCCGTATATTTCCGTGGGGACTTGACAAGAACACCGGCTTTAGAAACCTTTAATCACTCCCGGGTCACGGCACCAAATGATAAGTGAGGAGTATGGCTTACTGTGAGTATAAATACACTGGAGGATCACTCCCGGGTCACGGCACCAAATGATAAGTGAGGAGTATGGCTTACTGTGAGTATAAATACACTGGAGGACGCGGAGGCACCTGCTGCTTTGAGATCTTGTAACAATGTTGAAGTAAAATGGACGATGAGGGCATCGATCCCACTACCTCTTGCATGCTAAGCAAGCGCTCTACCATTTGAGCTAAACGCCCTACAAACAATTAGCTCATGTTCCAATCGCGTCCTGTCTGAGACGGTAGAGTGCTTTCGCAGAGTATTTTCGTTCTTGAATAGCATGTGGGGGTGCGTAGTACTGTCGCGGTTGCGCGGCTAGTGGATGCTACCGGCCCGCCAGATTTCCGTCGACAGGCAAGGAGGCTCTGAGTTCCAGGGAACCGAAGGATATCAGATAGTACCCTAGTTTGTAGATCTAGCTGGGATATATCGAACCTTGTATTTCGGTAACTGTCCATGTGCGTGTGGTGAACCACTCGACGAAAACTCTAACTCCAGAAAGTCCTTTAATAACTTTGGACCTTGGCGTTTTGGATTGGAATAAACTCCAATAACGTGAAACAAGAGATAAGAAGTGAAAGGGAACAGACTGCACAGCAGACAGCTTCGGAATCACCAAAGCAACCATTGGACGACAACACTGTTGAGGAGCTGGAAGAAATAATCCAATTACAATAAAAAAATGCTTTACAAGAGATGCGCACACTCGAGGATATCATCAGGCGCTCAAGAGCAGAGTCCTCGTTCGCTGGTAGAGCCGGAGCTCGGAGAAAAGCATCCTGGTCAGCATCAAGAGGAAGGATCACTGTGGAGCGACTCGAGAGGATGTGTCGCCTGTTAAGGCGAGAAGAAGAACTGGACAGAGCAAGCCTAGCAAACAATTCCCGGATCAAAGTGCCTGAGATGAGCGAAACGGTACAACACAAATTAAGTTTAATCTGTGCCACTGTGTCAATGAAAGTGCTGCTTTAAGATCTTGTAACAATGTTGTTTTAAGGAGTAAAATATTTGTGGGCATCGATCCCACTACCTCTTGCATGCTAAGCAAGCACTCTACCATTTGAGCTAAACGCCCTACAAACGAATTAATTTTAATCTGTGCCACTGTGTCAATGAAAGTGCTGCTTTGAGATCTTGTAGCAATGTTGTTTTAAGGATAAAATGGACGTTGTGGGCATCGATCCCACTACCTCTTGCATGCAAAGCTAAACGCCCTACAAACGAATTAAGTTTAACCTGTGTCACTGTGTCAATGAAAGTGCTGCTTTGAGATGTTGTAACAATGTTGTTTTAAGAAGTAAAATAGACGATGAAGGCATCGATCCCACTACCTCTTGCATGCTAAGCAAGCGCTCTACCATTTGAGCTAAACGCCCTACAAACGAATTAATTTTAATCTGTGCCACTGTGTCAATGAAACTGCTGCTTTGATATCTTGTAACAATGTTGTTTTAAGGAGTAAAATGGACGTTGTGGGCCCATTTGAGCTAAACGCCCTACAAACGAATTAATTTTAATCTGTGCCACTGTGTGAATGAAACTGCTGCTTTGATATCTTGTAACAATGTTGTTTTAAGGAGTAAAATGGACGTTGTGGGCATCGATCCCACTAAAATAAACGGCGCAGGCATCGATCCCACTAAAATAAACGGCGCAGGCATCGATCCAACTACCTCTTGCATGCAAAGCAAGAACCCTACCATTTGAGCTAAACGCCCTACAAACGAATTAATTTTAATCTGTGCCACTGTGTCAATGAAACTGCTGCTTTGATATCTTGTAACAATGTTGTTTTAAGGAGTAAAATGGATGTTGTGGGCATCGATCCCACTAAAATGGACGTTGTGGCATCGATTCCACGACGTTGTGGGCATCAATCCCACTACCTCTTGCATGCAAAGCAAGCGCTCTACCATTTGAGCTAAACGCCCTACAAACGAATTAATTTTAATCTGTGCCACTGTGTCAATGAAAGTGCTGCTTTGATCTTGGCATCGATCCCACTAAAATGACGTTGTGGCATCGATCCCACGACGTTGTGGGCATCAATCCCACTGCCTCTTGCATGCAAAGCAAGCGCTCTACCATTTGAGCTAAACGCCCTACAAACGAATTAATTTTAATCTGTGCCACTGTGTCAATGAAAGTGCTGCTTTGATATCTTGTAACAATGTTTAAAGGAGTAAAATGGGCGTTGTGGGCATCGATCCCACTAAAATGGAAGTTGTGGGCATCGATCCCACTAAAATGACGTTGTGGCATCGATCCCACGACGTTGTGGGCATCAATCCCACTACCTCTTGCATGCAAAGCAAGCGCTCTACCATTTGAGCTAAACGCCCTACAAACGAATTAATTTTAATCTGTGCCACTGTGTCAATGAAAGTGCTGCTTTGATATCTTGTAACAATGTTTTAAGGAGTAAAATGGGCGTTGTGGGCATCGATCCCACTAAAATGGAAGTTGTGGGCATCGATCCCACTAAAATGGAAGTTGTGGGCATCGATCCCACTACCTCTTGCATGCTAAGCAAACGCTCTACCATTTGAGCTAAACGCCCTCCCTACAAACAAATTAATTTTAATCTGTGCCACTGTGTCAATGAAAGTGCTGCTTTGAGATATTGTAACAATGTTGTTTTAAGGAGTAAATGGACGTTGTGGGCATCGATCCCACTACCTCTTGCATGCTAAGCAAACGCTCTACCATTTGAGCTAAACGCCCTCCATACAAACAAATTAATTTTAATCTGTGCCACTGTGTCAATGAAAGTGCTGCTTTGAGATCTTGTAACAATGTTGTTTTAAGGAGTAAATGGACGTTGTGGGCATCGATCCCACTACCTCTTGCATGCAAAGCTAAACGCCCTACAAACGAATTAAGTTTAACCTGTGTCACTGTGTTAATGAAAGTGCTGCTTTGAGATGTTGTAACAATGTTGTTTTAAGAAGTAAAATGGACGATGAGGGCATCGATCCCACTACCTCTTGCATGCTAAGCAAGCGCTCTACCATTTGAGCTAAACGCCCTACAAACGAATTAATTTTAATCTGTGCCACTGTGTCCAATGAAAGTGCTGCTTTGAGATCTTGTAACAATGTTGTTTTGTAAAGTGGACGTTGTGGGCATCGATCCCACTACCTCTTGCATGCAAAGCTAAACGCCCTACAAACGAATTAAGTTTAACCTGTGTCACTGTGTTAATGAAAGTGCTGCTTTGAGATGTTGTAACAATGTTGTTTTAAGAAGTAAAATGGACGATGAGGGCATCGATCCCACTACCTCTTGCATGCTAAGCAAGCGCTCTACCATTTGAGCTAAACGCCCTACAAACGAATTAATTTTAATCTGTGCCACTGTGTCAATGAAAGTGCTGCTTTGAGATCTTGTAACAATGTTGTTTTGTAAAGTGGACGTTGTGGGCATCGATCCCACTACCTCTTGCATGCAAAGCTAAACGCCCTACACACGAATTAAGTTTAACCTGTGTCACTGTGTCAATGAAAGTGCTGCTTTGAGATGTTGTAACAATGTTGTTTTAAGAAGTAAAATGGACGATGAGGGCATCGATCCCACTACCTCTTGCATGCTAAGCAAGCGCTCTACCATTTGAGCTAAACGCCCTACAAACGAATTAAGTTTAACCTGTGTCACTGTGTTAATGAAAGTGCTGCTTTGAGATGTTTGTAACAATGTTGTTTTAAGGAGTAAAATGGACGTTGTGGGCATCGATCCCACTAAAATAGAAGTTGTGGGCATCGATCCCACTACCTCTTGCATGCTAAGCAAGCGCTCTACCATTTGAGCTAACGCCCTACAAACAAATTAATTTTAATCTGTGCCACTGTGTCAATGAAAGTGCTGCTTTGATATCTTGTATGTTTTAAGGAGTAAAATTGTAGGGTTTTCGGCTTAAAGAACATAAGTTGTGTCATTTGATGTCAAGAAAAAAAGCAATTACCGGTTCTTTGAACCCTCAACCTTTTGATTTGAAGCTTAACGCCATTCCGATTACGACAACTGTGATATATTTCTTATTGATTTACCTTTTGATCCGTTTCAAGGCCAAAGCCCTCTCCTGTTGTTCTTGTCTTTTCTATCCTTTTTGTTTGTATTTTCTGTCCCAATTGGCATTTTCACACCAATAAACTTTCTGAACTCAGTCTGTCTTCCTCCATTCATTCCACCATCAAAAAGCCCTTTCGCCCCCTCAAGATTCTTATAATCTTGTTGTAATTTCAGAATTCTTCCTCACTTGTGTTTCCAAGCTATGAACCTAACAAGTGGTGCCGTGACCCGGGAGGGTTCTGAAGATGAAGGATGCGTAGGACTTCAACTTCTTAAATTTCTTGATGAGGAATGGCCGCAGTTTTTAGAGAATATTAAAAAGATTTGTTTTTCTTTGGAGCGACTTGGAAAGAGGAATCGCCCATTGAAAGAAAATCTAATTTCAACTCCAGAAAATCAACCACCTCCACTATTTAAAAGACGACTCATCTGGCAGAAGGACCCTGAGAATCAACAGTATTTTGTTTATGTGAAAAGGGATGAAATCTTCAAAAAGTTCACGGAATTTCCGTGGTTTCCAAATGTTCAAAAAAAGAAAAGAAATCACAGGGGTCACAGAAGAAAAAAGGCCAATTTTGAAGCTATTTTGCAACTTTGCCACAAAACGGTCAATCGGTTCTGCATGCGTTCTCTTGCTCTCCCACACCAGCTGTCAACAATTCATGAATTGCTTGAGAATTCATTTTCCAGAATATATTCATTGATGGAACACATTATTTTGAAAAAAGGATTGGCCGCAACATCACAATCAAAAGTGTTTACTGGATCAGGTTCGCACAACTTATGTTCTGGAGGGGGGTCGTGTAGGGTTTTCGGCTTAAAGAACATAAGTTGTGTTATTTGATGTCAAGAAAAAAAGCAATTACCGGTTCTTTGAACCCTCAACCTTTTGATTTGAAGCTTAACGCCATTCCGATTACGACAACTGTGATATATTTCTTATTGATTTACCTTTTGATCCGTTTCAAGGCCAAAGCCCTCTCCTGTTGTTCTTGTCTTTTCTATCCTTTTTGTTTGTATTTTCTGTCCCAATTGGCATTTTCACACCAATAAACTTTCTGAACTCAGTCTGTCTTCCTCCATTCATTCCACCATCAAAAAGCCCTTTCGCCCCCTCAAGATTCTTATAATCTTGTTGTAATTTCAGAATTCTTCCTCACTTGTGTTTCCAAGCTATGAACCTAACAAAAATGGATGTTGTGGGCATCGATCCCCCTAAAATGGACGTTGTGGGCATCGATCCCCCTAAAATGGATGTTGTGGGCATCGATCCCCCTAAAATGGACGTTGTGGGCATCGATCCCCCTAAAATGGACGTTGTGGGCATCGATCCCACTAAAATGGAAGTTGTGGGTATCGATCCCCCTAAAATGGACGTTTGTGGGCATCGATCCCCCTAAAATGGACGTTTTGGGCATCGCCCCCTAAAATGGACGTTGTGGGCATCGATCCCACTAAAATGGACGTTGTGGGCATCGATCCCACTAAAATGGACGTTGTGGCATCGATCCCACTAAAATGGACGTTATGGGCATCGATCCCACTACCTCTTACATGCAAAGCTAAACGCCCTACAAACGAATTAATTTTAATCTGTGCCACTGTGTCAATGAAAGTGCTGCTTTGAGATCTTGTAACAATGTTGTTTTAAGGAGTAAAATGGAAGTTGTGGGCATCGATCCCACTAAAATAGAAGTTGTGGGCATCGATCCCACTACCTCTTGCATGCTAAGCAAGCGCTCTACCATTTGAGCTAAACGCCCTACAAACGAATTAATTTTAATCTGTGCCACTGTGTCAATGAAAGGGCTGCTTTGAGATCTTGTAACAATGTTTTAAGGAGTAAAATGGACGTTGTGGTTTCCCACTAAAATAGAAGTTGTGGGCATCAATCCCACTACCTCTGGCATGCTAAGCAAGGGCTCTACCACTTGAGCTAAACGCCCTACAAACGAATTAATTTTAATCTGTGCCACTGTGTCAATGAAAGTGCTGCTTTGAGATCTTGTAACAATGTTGTTTTAAGGAGTAAAATGGAAGTTGTGGGCATCGATCCCACTAAAAATAGAAGTTATGGGCATCGATCCCACTACCTCTTGCATGCTAAGCAAGCGCTCTACCATTTGAGCTAACGCCCTACAAACAAATTAATTTTAATCTGTGCCACTGTGTCAATGAAAGTGCTGCTTTGATATCTTGTATGTTTTAAGGAGTAAAATGGATGTTGTGGGCATCGATCCCACTAAAATAGAAGTTTTAGTGGGATCGATGCCCACTACCTCTTACATGCAAAGCTAAACGCCCTACAAACGAATTAATTTTTAATCTGTGCCCACTGTGTCAATGAAAGTGCTGCTTTGAGATCTTGTAACAATGTTGTTTTAAGGAGACGTCCTACAAACGAATTAATTTTAATCTGTGCCACTGTGTCAATGAAAGTGCTGCTTTGAGATCTTGTAACAATGTTGTTTAAGGAGTAAAATGGAAGTTGTGGGCATCGATCCCACTAAAATAGAAGTTGTGGGGCATCGATCCCACTACCTCTTGCATGCTAAGCAAGCGCTCTACAATTTGAGCTAAACGCCCTACAAACGAATTAATTTTAATCTGTGCCACTGTGTCAATGAAAGTGCTGCTTTGAGATCTTGTAACAATGTTTTAAGGAGTAAAATGGACGTTGTGGTTTCCCACTAAAATAGAAGTTGTGGGCATCGATCCACTACCTCTTGCATGCTAAGCAAGGGCTCTACCATTTGAGCTAAACGCCCTACAAACGAATTAATTTTAATCTGTGCCACTGTGTCAATGAAAGTGCTGCTTTGATATCTTGTAACAATGTTGTTTTAAGGAGGATGTTGTGGGCATCGATTCCCCCAAAATGGACGTTGTGGCATCGATCCCCCTAAAATGGACGTTGTGGGCATCGATCCCCCTAAAATGGACGTTGTGGGCATCGATCCCCCTAAAATGGACGTTGTGGGCATCGATCCCCCTAAAATGGACGTTGTGGGCATCGATCCCACTAAAATGGACGTTGTGGGCATCGATCCCACTAAAATGGACGTTGTGGGCATCGATCCCCACTAAAATGGACGTTTGTGGGCATCGATCCCACTAAAATGGACGTTGTGGGCATCGATCCCACTAAAATGGACGTTGTGGGCATCGATCCCACTAAAATGGACGTTGTGGCATCGATCCCACGACGTTGTGGGCATCAATCCCACTACCTCTTGCATGCAAAGCAAGCACTCTACAATTTGAGCTAAACGCCCTACAAACGAATTAATTTTAATCTGTGCCACTGTGTCAATGAAAGTGCTGCTTTGATCTTGTAACAATATTGTTTTATGATGCCCACAACGTCTTGCATGCAAAGCAAGCACTCTACCATTTGAGCTAAACGCCCTACAAACGAATTAATTTTAATCTGTGCCACTGTGTCAATGAAAGTGCTGCTTTGATCTTGTAACAATGTTGTTTTAAGGAGTAAAATGGACGTTGTGGGCATCGATCCCACTAAAATAGAAGTTGTGGGCATCGATCCCACTAAAATGGACGTTGTGGGCATCGATCCCACTAAAATTGGACGTTGTGGCATCGATCCCACTAAAATGGACGTTGTGGGCATCGATCCCACTAAAATGGACGTTGTGGCATCGATCCCACGACGTTGTGGGCATCAATCCACTACCTCTTGCATGCAAAGCAAGCCATGCAAAGCAAGCACTCTACCATTTGAGCTAAACGCCCTACAAACGAATTAATTTTAATCTGTGCCACTGTGTCAATGAAAGTGCTGCTTTGATCTTGTAACAATGTTGTTTTATGATGCCCACAACGTCTTGCATGCAAAGCAAGCACTCTACCATTTGAGCTAAACGCCCTACAAACGAATTAATTTTAATCTGTGCCACTGTGTCAATGAAAGTGCTGCTTTGATCTTGTAACAATGTTGTTTTAAGAAGTAAAATGGACGATGAAGGCATCGATCCCACTACCTCTTGCATGCTAAGAAAGCGCTCTACCATTTGAGCTAAACGCCCTACAAACGAATTAATTTTTAATCTGTGCCACTGTGTCAATGAAAGTGCTGCTTTTTGCCACTAAAATGGACGTTGTGGGCATCGATCCCACTAAAATGGACGTTGTGGGGATCGATCCCACGACGTTGTGGGCATCGATTCCCACTACCTCTTGCATGCAAAGCAAGCGCTCTACCATTTGAGCTAAACGCCCTACAAACAAATTAATTTTAATCTGTGCCACTGTGTCAATGAAAGTGCTGCTTTGATCTTGTAACAATGTTGTTTTAAGAAGTAAAATGGACGATGAGGCATGGATCCCACTACCTCTTGCATGCTAAGAAAACGCTCTACCATTTGAGCTAAACGCCCTACAAACAAATTAATTTTAATCTGTGCCACTGTGTCAATGAAAGTGCTGCTTTGAGATCTTGTAACAATGTTGTTTTAAGGAGTAAAATGGACGTTGTGGGCATCGATCCCCCTACCTCTTGCATGCAAAGCTAAACGCCCTACAAACGAATTAAGTTTAACCCTGTGTCACTGTGTTAATGAAAGTGCTGCTTTGAGATGTTGTAACAATGTTGTTTTAAGAAGTAAAATAGACGATGAGGGCATACAAACGAATTAATTTTAATCTGTGCCACTGTGTCAATGAAAGTGCTGCTTTGAGATCTTGTAACAATGTTGTTTTAAGGAGTAAAGTGGACGTTGTGGCATCGATCCCACTACCTCTTGCATGCAAAGCTAAACGCCCTACACACGAATTAAGTTTAACCTGTGTCACTGTGTCAATGAAAGTGCTGCTTTGAGATGTTGTAACAATGTTGTTTTAAGAAGTAAAATGGACGATGATAGCATCGATCCCACTACCTCTTGCATGCTAAGCAAGCGCTCTACCATTTGAGCTAAACGCCCTACAAACGAATTAATTTTAATCTGTGCCACTGTGTCAATGAAAGTGCTGCTTTGAGATCTTGTAACAATGTTTTAAGGAGTAAAATGGACGTTGTGGGCATCGATCCCACTAAAATAGAAGTTGTGGCATCGATCCCACTAAAATAGAAGTTGTGGGCATCGATCCCACTAAAATAGAAGTTGTGGGCATCGATCCCACTACCTCTTGCATGCTAAGCAAGCGCTCTACCATTTGAGCTAAACACCCTACAAATGAAAAGTTAGTTCGTGATCTGTTAAAGAGCTGTTGCCGAACCGGCGGATGGGGGTGCGAGAGTGGGTTGGGGGAAACTGTGACTGAAGTTGAGGGCTAACCTTTTAGCAGGCACCAAGTTTGTACAGCCGTGGGACAAGGAAAAAGGAAAGCTCCCAGACGTGGAAGCGACTAGACAACACGCGGACACAGCGATGGAAAATCTGTGCCATGACTCTAGTGGACGATCACGCCATCTAGCTACCCTATGACTTTACAGCTCAACAAACGAATTAATTTTAATCTGTGCCACTGTGTCAATGAAAGTGCTGCTTTGAGATCTTGTAACAATGTTGTTTTAAGGGGTAAAATAGAAGTTGTGGGCATCGATCCCACTACCTCTTGCATGCTAAGCAAGCGCTCTACTATTTGAGCTAACGCCCTACAAACAAATTAATTTTAATCTGTGCCACTGTGTCAATGAAAGTGCTGCTTTGATATCTTGTATGTTTTAAGGAGTAAAATGGATGTTGTGGGCATCGATCCCCCTAAAATGGACGTTGTGGGCATCGATCCCCTTAAATGGACGTTGTGGGCATCGATCCCCCTAAAAATGGACGTTGTGAGCATCGATCCCACTAAAATGGACGTTGTGGGCATCGATCCCACTAAAATGGACGTTGTGGGCATCGATCCCACTAAAATGGACGTTGTGGGCATCGATCCCACTAAAATGGACGTTGTGGGCATCGATCCCACGATGTTGTGGGCATCGATCCCACTACCTCTTGCATGCAAAGCAAGCGCTCTACCATTTGAGCTAAACGCCCTACAAACGAATTAATTGTAATCTGTGCCACTGTGTCAATGAAAGTGCTGCTTTGATCTTGTAACAATGTTGTTTTAAGAAGTAAAATGGACGACGAGGGCATCGATCCCACTACCTCTTGCATGCTAAGGAAAACGCTCTACCATTTGAGCTAAACGCCCTACAAACGAATTAATTTTAATCTATGCCACTGTGTCAATGAAAGTGCTGCTTTTTGTCACTAAAATGGACGTTGTGGGCATCGATTGATGGTTTTTGAGACTTTGTTCTACGAGACACAGACTTAAGAAAACCAGGAAAAGAAATCAAGCATGCTATCCTCTTGTCTCCCGCCCTAGGAGCACCACCACACTTGGCAGTGCAATTGTTGTCTGAGCTCACTCACCCGTAAGCTTTTAATATTTTTCTCAACCTCGGAATCTACGGTTTCCTTTCCCCCTTCTTAGAATGACAGCCGCCTTCTTCTCCGTTTTTATGTGCTTTCTGTCTACGCTGCTCACGCTAGACATCCATGACCCCAACTTTCTGGGTATGCTGTTTATCCTACTTCTTTGTGGTTATATTGTATACTTCACGCATCATTTCATTCTCAGATGCCTAAAGTATCCTGCGTTCGTGGTCTTAATGATTTTGACCGGCTTTTTTATCTACGTTTCCATAGTTCAGTGTGTTTTTCCCTGGCTTTTCCCCATGGTTTCTTACTTTGCCAACTCTTCATCCATGTGGGTAACGGTATCCACGCTCTCTGCTGCTGGTACTTACGTGTTGAACTCCGGATTTTGCTGGACTTGCACCGTTCTTCTTTCCGTTCGCAACAATGATCACCATTCCCACGCTTTGGGCCGCGAATCTTATTAGTGGTCCGGTGAAGCGGAACCCAAGCTGTGGGGGATCGTACGGTGTCCTCCTCCGCTATCAACGTTGTTTCAATTGAAGATGCTACCAAACTAATTCGTGCTGCAATTGAACCATTCGCCAACTTTGCAACTTCTGCAACCAGTCCAGCACCGTCTCCCGCCAATCCAGCTGAGGATCTACAAAAAGTTATTCATGAAATCCGTGCACTACTTGTCCCCCTAGAAACTCTAGTTCTTTCTATCGCCAATACCGTTGCTGAAGCTCCTACAGCCACCTATATTGCGATGGCTATGGAAAACCTCGCCGACAAACTTGACCATCTCACCACTGTTGAAGGACACAGTTGTTACTCCTTCTATGCCTTCTCCCACCCCCGCCAACTCCAGTTTCCACGACGCCAACATGCTCTGACACCATGCTGACACCCCGTCGATCAGAAGTTCATCCCAGCATCACATGCGCCACCAGTTCGCTCCCCTTGCTGAAGATGGCCCAGAAGACTGCAACTCTGACGATCTTACTATTGAACAGAGCGCGAACGCTAAATTCACAACAGTGCGACGAACTCCTACTTCAAAAGCTCGAAAAGTAACCATCAACCTTGCGTCTCGTGACCCAATTCCCGACGAATTAAAAGAAGACTTCGCCAAATTGTCCGAAGCTGAACTACTTGACAAACTCCGCAAACGGGAAGCAGAACGCAAAGCAAGCTGAACGCGCCCCTGAATTTCTGACAGACGAAGAAAAGGAAATGTCGATGGATCAATTACATCGAAAATGGAAAGTTGAACGTCAACGACGCATGGAAACCCGTGAGATGCTGCGAACTTCTGATTTTGAGCCGTTAGGTGAACTCTCCGCAGAACAGAAGCTACTTCCCCGCCGTGACATCCAATGACTCATCAGCAACAGAAAAAGTGAAGTTTGGGCACAATCCATGCGTTCCAGGGGTATTGAAGTTCTTGAGTGTGAGGTGTGCCATCAATTGTATACTGAATTAAAAGGAAAGCACCAATGCATCGCAACTCGTTGGCAAACAGACGGATCCACGCCAGCTACCACGAAAGGCTTAGTCGTTACACAATCCACAAGGTGGTCTACGATTACGAACAGCTGCAATTACAGATGAAGCCAAAGTATTAGCCGATTACGAACATCTACGACGCGCCAAAGAGGAAATAGAAGCTCGACATCGTCTGTTACAGTCCCCTACGCCTGCAGAACCCACAACGCCCCGCAACTTCCGATATTCCAATGACCAACTTGGCGCAGTCCTCTACCCAACGGCGAATATTTCGTGCCCATTCTTTCGACTGTTAACCTGATACATACATTCCATTATAATTCGCAAAGCTCTGACTACCCTTCGTCTACGTGTTTTTCGTTGTCTACGTCCATTCCTTCCTCGTTTTTCAGCAACTCTTCGTGTGATGATTTTGTCCATAAGCTCCAATTCATTGAATTTCTCAATCGTTCATCCTCGTTTCTTGCTCTCGTTGATTCTGGATCACAATTAAATATTATCTCTTATGTCCTTCTTCCCTTCCTTACATACCTGCTGTTCACCCATTCGGGCGTTGCATGGGGTTGGTGGCAAAGCTAACGACGTGGCTAAATGGATCGACTTACCTGTGACGTTGTCTAATTCTGTAACTGTGTCGGTGAAATGTGCGGTAGTAACTGATCTTCCATGTATTGCGTTATTTGGTCTTCCATTTTTGAGTCAACTTGGTGCTGTCCATGACATTCCTAATCGTGTTTTGAATACCATCTACGGGCCCATTGTCCCTTCGCACTCCACCGTCTGTCGATCCTCCAGCTTCCAACTCTGCTTTCGCTACTTCGCCCTCCGTGACCCTCGATTTTTCAGATTCGCCATTGAATGAAGCTCAACGTCAAGAAGTCCGCGATCTGCTAAGCGAGTACGACGGCCTTTGGAGGGGCGAGCAGCGTGGAAAGGCCGCTGAACTCGAACATAGGATTCGTCTAACAACCGATCGACCTGTTGTCGTCCGCTCGCGTCCAATTACTGAGGAACAGAAGAAAGTTGTGGATGCAGAAGTACAGAAAATGTTAGATCAGAAAGTTATCCGCCCAAGTTGTTCACCATATGCTTCCGAAGTTGTGTTAGTACCAAAGAAGACAGGAGACTGGCGCTTTTGCATTGACTTCCGGGCGCTCAACAAAGTGACAATCAAAGATCGTTATCCACTCCCTCGCATCCAAGACTTGATCCATGATAGGCTCATAGCCTAAAGTTCGGGAAAATGGTTCTATGAATACAATGAGGGCGAAACTCCTCAAGGGGGCAATATGAAATTCGTAAAGAAATGTGTGGCAGAGAAAGAAGACTGAGTTTGGTTTTGGATAAAAAATGAAGGAAAATGTCCAAATGCATACAGGCCATAGGAAAAGCACACGAAACCAATGAGGCACAACTTCGGCTCTCAACCCGACACGATCCCCCCAGAACCCAAGTTGGGCCTAACCCCATCCAACAAATACTTTGGATTGAAGAGCCTTTTTTTCCTCACAAAGTTGATTGATACTTTCCAATAGGAAAAGAATCTTATTAACTGATGCTTGGATCATTGGCGGGAGAGCAGAGATAAGAGGCATTAGGTTGATAGCTTTTGGCGCTAAACGGCTGAAAGTCGACTTACACACCCGTAAAACCGTTTCCATATCGTTTTTCTTTTTACGGTGACCTCGATGATTCCTCTTCTGTTTTTTACCATTTTTTATACACGGATTTCCCGTGTAGAATTTTGCGGCTTCAGACTTCTTTACATACATAAATGGTCGTTGGTTATCGTCATGCTGCCAAGGTGGGAGTCTTCTGTGGATGTAATGTTGTTGTAGTCCTTTTTGTGGTACTGAATATAAATCTGTCTTCAATAGGCGATTCCTCTTGTCGAGTCGCACCAAAGAATGACAAATTTCTTTCAAACATCTTAATAGCTTCGGCATTTCTTCATGATCGTACAATACTAGCTGAACTCCAATGCTTCCTTCTTCAGAAGAACCATTCTCGGTCACGGCACCAGTTGATAGGCTCATAGCCTAAAGTTCGGGAAAATGGTTCTATGAATACAATGAGGGCGAAACTCCTCAAGGGGGCAATATGAAATTCGTAAAGAAATGTGTGGCAGAGAAAGAAGACTGAGTTTGGTTTTGGATAAAAAATGAAGGAAAATGTCCCAAATGCATACAGGCCATAAGAAAAGCACACGAAACCAATGAGGCACAACTTCGGCTCTCAACCCGACAGCACCTTATGAGAAATCAAAGTCTTTGGGTTCTGGGGGAAGTATGATCGCAAGGTTGAAACTTAAAGGAATTGACGGAAGGGCACCACCAGGAGTGGAGCCTGCGGCTTAATTTGACTCAACACGGGAAAACTCACCAGGTCCAGACATGGGAAGGATTGACAGATTGAGAGCTCTTTCTTGATTCTATGGGTGGTGGTGCATGGCCGTTCTTAGTTGGTGGAGTGATTTGTCTGGTTAATTCCGTTAACGAACGAGACTTTGACCTGCTAAATAGACACTACAGCCACGGCTGTAGCTGGGCTTCTTAGAGGGACTTTGCATGTTTAATGCAAGGAAGTTCAAAGCAATAACAGGTCTGTGATGCCCTTAGATGTTCTGGGCCGCACGCGCGCTACACTGATGCATTCAACGAGTGTTTCCTGGCTTGAAGAAGTTGGGTAATCTTGTGAATATGCATCGTGATGGGGATTGACCATTGTAATTATTGGTCATGAACGAGGAATTCCTAGTAAGCACAAGTCATCAGCTTGTGCTGATTACGTCCCCCTTAATGCTGAGACTAAAACGGTTGATGGGTCCGATACTTCTTCTTCTTGATCTTCATGGGGTGGTTTCACTGCTTGATAGAAAGTTTCTGTCAATCGTGATGGATTTGAACATGATGGGTCCGCTGAAGATACTTTGTCTTTCACGTAGGTAAGGAAGGGTTGTAGTTGTTCATGAACGGCGTCCTGGAGTCGTTCTAGGCTGTTGTATGATGCCCCGCTGTCCGGTCCTTCTACGTCTACGATGACGTAGGCATCATAAGCCTTGTTGTTGGATTTTATTGTTGCTTTCTCTAGTACCTCCGCCGATCGCGTCGCTCAGCGGAGTCCTGTCGAAAAAGGTGATTGCTAGGAATTTGAACGTCTTCAATCTTTATCATTGTATTTGCCACTGAAACTTTGTCATGTTCTTGTTCCGGTTGAAATTCGTCATCCTCTTCAGGGTAAATGCGAGCTACTGCCACCGTTGTCTTCATCTTGGTGTCCTTGATGTCGGATGGTCCTTCAGGGGGTCCCGGATGTTTTCTTTTTCCCCTAGATTCTTTCTTCTCTTGATTGTCAGGTTGTTCCTTTGTCTTGGGAGGTTCGGGTTTATCATCTGGCACGTTGGGGACTTTGTCTCGCACTTGTTGATAATTCGCCATAGCCGTCGCAAGGTCCATTTGTTTCGTGATAATTTTGTCTCCTTTGGCTATTACTTGGGTGACGTTTCGGAATGGTATCCCCTTCTTGAAGGTAACTTTGTTGGATTTTCTTTGAAAGCAGTCGTGCTCGCCCTTTTTCGTATGAGTCCCGCAATCGGGACATTTCTCCAATTGTATGTTCTTGTTCTTTAAGTGGTCCTTCCAGATCCCGTCCTTCCATTCCTTGATCCATGCAAAGGCTTGGGAGGGGGTCATATCGAGTAGTTCATCAGGAGCATCTGCTTGTCCGTGTATCTTCCGTAGCCTTTCTCTTGCAGAGTTCTCGAAGAAGAACGCACAGACATCATTGAGGGTCTTCAATTTCCCTTTTCCCATGTTTCGGATAGGTCCAGGTTGTTTCATTTGCGTCCTGATATTTCGGATAGCAGCATTAAATTTACTTTGATATTCACCGATGGGGAGATGTTTGTGGTCCTCATCGAACTTAGCTGCATCGAACTTTCCTGGTTGGTCCGTGCCTGGGAGTAAGTACTTAGCGACATCGATGTTGTAGATCTTCACTTGTGACAGGTCTTGAGCGTGCCATGCTTCTAAAGCTTTCTCATATTCTGCCATATCAACCTGGGCGGTGAAAGCCAAACATTCTCTGAAGTGATGTAGGGCGGCTTCAGCTGGTTCTGGATATTCAGGAGTCGTCCGAACTTCCTTTTCATCGAACTTTCCTGGTTGGTCCGTGCCTGGGAGTAAGTACTTAGCGACATCGATGTTGTAGATCTTCACTTGTGACAGGTCTTGAGCGTGCCATGCTTCTAAAGCTTTCTCATATTCTGCCATATCAACCTGGGCGGTGAAAGCCAAACATTCTCTGAAGTGATGTAGGGCGGCTTCAGCTGGTTCTGGATATTCAGGAGTCGTCCGAACTTCCTTTTCATCAACTGTGAAATCATCATCCATAGCTGGTCCTGTTATTTCTTCTTCTTCTTCGTCCGACGCTGATCCATTTCCTGATTCTTCATCAAGTAGCAGGTTAGCAACCATCACGGGAAGTGTAGCCAACTGATTATTTGGTTCTGTTAATGCCAGCATCTGCTTTAGCTTCTTCCTTAGTAATCTTGCCTTGAAAGTCTTTACTTCGTCGAGGTCCGTTTGGTTCTTTTTGCTTTGGTCCATCGGGAGAGCAACACCAGAGGTGCCCTCATCGTCCACCATGATTTGATTTTTGGTCCTCTTCGTGAGATTTCCAAAAATTGGTAACAATGGCCGTCCGCCAGCGCCAGACCAGGAGATTAGAGCGAGAACTCCCACAATAGCCATTATCGTTACCGTAAGATCGAAGGCACCTCTGGTTGATGGTAAATGATTGATTGCATTATCCCATCCCGCTAGAACTTCATTCCTCAAGCTTCGAAATAAAACTTTCAATACTTTAGCTGCGGCTAGCATGATGAATGAGATGATGGTCCCTTTGAGAGCCCACAACTTTATCTTCGCAAAAAGGTCCTTCCAATAAAGACACGTTGAACAGATTCCCGCAATCAATAGATAAATGAAGAATTGGGCTACCTCACTACTGACAACTTTCTCACACGTTAGCATCCATGCTTGAAATGTTGTTAGGAATGTGTGGTCCTTGATTGTCTTTGTTGTTTGGTCCTTTTCTTCATCCTCGGGGGTCGTTGGTCTTGGTTCATTTTCGGTATCAATTGACTTGTAGGCCGCAACAAACCAACAAGACAGCGCCAACTGACAGCGACAGGGACAGGAATGAGGGAGGAAACGGGGAAGGACTCCCGAATGGAGCCTCAAGACTAACGGAACCAAGGGGAAAACGGCTCCTAAACGCGCTTGAGAGGGGGGAAACCACTGAAAGAAAGAAAGAGAGGAGACATGAGGGACAAGTGTATGAGAGGTAAAACAATACGAAGAGGACTAAGTAAGATCCCCAATAAATTGAGGTGCGAGCGATGCGGATCCATCCTGAAAGAGAAGATGCCAGGCAGACGAGGCGTGTGCCGGCGAGGAAAACCATGATGGCGGCGCAGAGAGGGTTCATTCCCGAAGGTTGGGAGGAAGGTTGGTCCGATGGAATGGAGGTTGAAGACAGGGGGGGGTTAGGTCTGTGCCAGAAGGTTGACTGAATTTAAAAATGAAATGGTGCACCCAAAATGGGACAGAAAAAGGCAAAACAACAGGACAAGATACTTTGGAACTCGAGCGGATTACCAGCCAAATTGATAGAAAGAAACTGACTGTTGTCGCAGGGGTAGGAACGTGGATCGTAGGACCGAAAGGGGGCGAGTTCGAATCCCAGCACCTGCCTTTTTTGGCTGTTATGATGAAGGCAAACGCATATGTAGGCCATGAGGCTTGCAAAAATGTCGAATATCAGATTATCAATGACTTTCTTCTCCGTGGATATTTTGGTTTGATACCCTTCTGATTTGGGGGAGTCTTTAACCACGACTGTATCTTTGGGGTCCTTAATTGCTCTAACTTTCGTTGTTAACTCGTTGATATCTACATGATTTTCTTGGAAATTCTTCAACTTCCCTAGTATTTCGATCAACTGAGTTAGCCCTTCAAGGTCCTTTATGATGTTGTTGATTCTTCTTTCAGCGTCTGTTCCTTCCTTCACCTCGTTTTCAGCAAGTTTTCCCTTC
>NW_026578271.1:2500-20000 GCF_029603195.1 Condylostylus longicornis | reverse complement strand
CTAGCACATCACCACAAATTCTTCATTTTAGAACTAGCAATGCTATTGAAACACACCACCTCTCAACTGATACTAATCGATCTATTCGAAATCAAAATAAATCATTTTGATCCAAATTTCTATTTTTCCGTCACTAGTCAAATTACTTGACTATATATATATACCTTAATTTCACTACCAAGGTTCGCCCGACGTCATGACGATAAAATTTTTTTTTTTAATTTTTTTTTTTCGATCCCCCGACGTCTCCACACCATTTCAGGTTTTATAACGATCTTCCGACGTCGCAATAAAATTTCCAACAATATAAAACTGCCTTGGAGGTTTTCGACGAATTTTTTTTCTTCTGACTTGCCGACGTATTTACGATAAATGAGCCTTTGATGCAAAAAAGCAATTGGCAGTCTCATGTTTCCGGTTTGTCTCCAAAGCTAGTACTAGTGGACCTCTCCACACGTTGACTTCAGAGTTCGGATGGGATCTGGTTCTTGTATGTGGGATATGGCCAATTGCAATAGACTCCTTGGAGGGGAATGGGGGTGCGGGGCGCCCCGCACCCCCATTCCCCTCCAAGGAGTCCGCGAGGACCCCCACAACCGCAGTCTCTCGAGACCCGTCTAGGACTAACAACATTTTCAACACTAAGTCCCAAGTATTTCCAATACAGACAAACACATCAATGAGAGACAAGCTAAATCTCAGCAGATCGCAGAACAAAGTCTGCTCTCATGCTTACAATGCTCGCTCTCAACTAAGTCGTCTGCATAGGATGTACCACTTCCAATATACGGATATTGTTTCTCGGCAGGACCGATTGCGTAGCAGCCACTTTTTATCTTTTGACAGATAAGTTGGAAGCAATGAATGACTCTGCCATCAGCTTCGGTTCGGACTTAGAGGCGTTCAGTCTTTCCCGAGCAGGTGATAGCTTTGCAGCACTGACTAGTCAATCAGCTGCATTACCAATTGTCTGACCCAGCTGTTCCTCTCGTACTAAGCTGGATTACTGAGGCAAAGTTGTCATCAGTAGGATAAAACTAACCTGTCTCGCGACGGTCTAAACCCAGCTCACGTTCCCTATTAGCGGGTGAACAATCCGACACTTTGGGACTTCTGCGTCCTCAATGATAGGAAGAGCCGACATCGAAGGATCAAAAAGCAACGTCGCTATGAACGCTTGGCTGCCACAAGCCAGTTATCCCTGTGGTAACTTTTCTGGCACCTCTAGCTGAAAATTTCTCAGACCTAAAGGATCGATAGGCCATGCTTTCGCAGTTTGTATTCGTACTAAAAATCAAAATCAAGCGAGCTTTTCCCCTTTTAGTCAACATGAGATTTCTGTTCTCATTGAGCTCGCCTTAGGACACCTGCGTTGTTATTTAACAGATGTACCGCCCCAGCCAAACTCCCCATCTGACTCTGTCATCCACGTTGATCAGCAACAATGTGCCTTAATGCAAGAATTCGCGTAGGCGAATCTCAATACGACGGATTAAGTAAAACGACGTCAAGAGTGGTGGTATTTCACGGTTGTCGGAACTCCCACCTATTCTATGTTGCATATGGGCATGTTTCTAATTCAATAGTTATCAAATCAGCATGATGATGCTTTGCATCGTCAAGCCTCATTAAGAACTATAGAGTAAAAACATATACACAACATCTCAAGACACTGGTTAATCTGCACTTAAATAGAATAGAGCTGTTACAGACCTCTTTAAGTTGAAGATGTTTCAATGGAAACCTCAACAGAACTGAGAAAGACTCAGATCTATCGGAATAGAGTGAGCATAGAATGAAGGATTGCTTCATTCTATGAGCACTTCATGATTGCAACATTTAATTGTTGCGACGAATCGCTTAACTTGCACAACATATTGCTTTGCAGCAATATGTGTAAGCGTGCACTCTTCCGGTTCTAGCACTTAAGCTCTCACTTTTAAGTTCTATGAACCGTTTGGTGTAAAGAGTCGGGATCAAGTCCCGAGTGTTAAAAGAAAAGAGCAGTCTGTAAAAACGAGACTGCACTTATTAACATAGAAAAATCATGGAAAATAAAACTATTTAAAAAGAAGAAGAAGGGAGAATGATAGTAGCTATTAAACTTAAAGGAAGATAATTATAAAGATAATTATCTTCCTTTTTCTACTGTTATAAGTCTCATTAAGCGAATGAGAACACCTTCAACCTTGAGATAGCTGTAATAATCTGACATTCCCTGAAAATACTAAGAGAAGCAGATATTGAAACTAGTCTTCGAAATGAAGACTGTTCTGTGAAGCTCTCGGGTATTACCCGAGGTATCAAACTTATCTCTCGGTTATTAATCAGTAGAAACGTGGTAGCTACTTCCCCCTTGCACTGAATTGAACCTTCTTGCAAACCTTAAGACTTTCTGTCTGTAAGTTAGAAGGATATATACGTGCATATTATAAAGGAAGTAAGGAAGTTGTCACGGCTGTAACAAATCCCCCTTCGGAAATGAGAAATTCATTCATTACGGGGTCACGTTCCCTCGATTCATGCTCTTCTTTTTATGATGTAGATAAGGGTATCAATAATTCCCCCTTGAGCTAACCGTGAATATAATAATCACCTTCCCTTACTGGACACAATGATTTCTAAGTATTGTGGATTTAAGACCACTTTTAAGGGATTAGGGACTCCACTTCTGTAGTCACATGCGGGTGATAATTAATTAGTCACCCACCGAATTCAATTCTAGAACATCCGAATGCGGTCGGCATGGACGTTTTAATGGAGATTTCGTTGATATCTCGCGATGATTTACAAGACAGAGCGGGATAGTACAGGAATTGATGAGAAAACCAGATCTGAAGTTCTGGACTTAATTTCTCATTTTAGAGGTAGGTTATCCTGTACTGCTCTTAAGAAATCTCGAGTTCTTCTCGGATGATTGAGATATCCAATTGAAGTGGGAATTATTGTCATTGTTACTCCATGTTTTCTAAAGATTAAGGACCAATTTTATAGTCATTTTAGTTACCTGGTGTGCTGTATTTCTTAGCGACTTTATTGGACAGAACCATGAACCATCGCAAATCTACAGCTTAACAAATGTCGTCCCTCATCAATGAGCCAGAAAGGTCTGGTTATGATGGCATAAGTGAGGCATTACTTAGGACGTGGGTAACAAGAAAAATTGGAATAAAATAAAAATTTGAGTAACAAAATTGGTAAGCCAGAATTCATGAATCTTCAATGGCTTAGGTCTCTCTCACTCTCCTTTCTTTCTTTTTTTACTACATAGAACAAAGAAAGGGCATGCGGTTAATACAAGTGAGAGGTGTGGGAATGTGCCGATCGTTGAATGAAGGGATTTCGAATTTTCGAATCTCGCAGCAGCAGTGATAACTTACTACTACGGTTGTTTATCGTCCTTTCATTTGGTCAATACTTCGTGATGATGAGATGTAACCAACAATTGATGGGTCTATTTGGAGATTTAGACCTGAGGATGATGCTGATGATGATTTGTCGTTCACGACCTCGACAACTGCAGGATCGACTGTGGGGTTGAAGGCTTGCGTTGTCGGCTGATTGATTGGGGGCTTGGTTGTTGCTGATTCAGCGATTTCTGGGGCACTAGTAGCCGAAGCTTGTTGTGAAGTTTAAATCGTCATTCGACATCATTTCACAGTCGGAGGAGTTGCACAGCCCCTTTGTAATCATCCAGCCTTCCCTCCCCCGCAAGCCAAAGCCACCGCCTCATCCGGTCGATTGCTCGCAGTCTAATGTTGTTACATGTGGCCAGACTAGGGGGTTGATGGTAGAGGAATGGTCAAGTTGGTCGCGGATTGCTGCATGGTCAATTTCGGTAAGCTCGGTTGGGACTTCTGCGCCGTTTTCTTTAATTACTCCTTTTTAGTTCTCGGACTTCCTTCATCATCTGGGCGATCTGCTCCAGTAGGGTCGATTCTCTACTCTCCCCGATCCCATGTGGGATTCCCCAAAGCATTGTTGCGAATTTCCGTAAATCATGCGACACACTTCAATTTGCACCTTTTGCATATTTCTCCAAAGACAGAATTGTGGAGCCGGCGAGTTTGATGTGCTCCGCTGATAAATTAACAATGTCTCCCTTTTCAAGGGGTGCTACAGGGTCGACGAGCTGCTCTATTGGATGACGTCCTTTTATGTCCCGGTCCTCTAGGGTGATTTGCTCGATCTCGCGTAGTGTGAGCGGTTGAAGATTTTCTTCGAAATTTGAGTAATTTCCCTGTTGATATCGTGGTGGCCTGCTGTTGCGTCTGTCGTGATGTGGGATAGGATACGGCGCGCTTCGTCTTTCGGTTCTTTCCCATCGCTTTCTACCGCCTCGATCAAATCGTCTTCCTCTTCCCCGACTTGTTCTTGAATAACCCGAAAAATTGTGAACGTTGGTCGGTTTGCTTGTTATGAGGAGATTCCCAAGTTGTTTGCTCCCATTTTGTTGTGGATTTATTTGATGCGGCTTCGGGGCTCTGTCCCCATGTTGTTATGGGATCAAGGACTTCGGTCTGAGGGGCCCACATTTGGCCGTCTGTGATTGATTTTGTCTCTGCGCAATTGGTCCATCCTTCTCCCCCTTGTTTCCATTCAGACTTTGCTGATTGTCGTCTTTCAAACCCTTTTTTCCCAAAATGGTTGTTCTGTTAGGGGGGATTGTTCCCGGTGAGTTGTCAAAGGAGGACTTTTCCTGGAGAAAGAACTTTGTCTTGCTCTCCCGTTGTGGTTCAGGGACTTCTGTAGTCGGTCTGGATGGGTCGTTTGGAGCGTAGTGGTGTGGAGACTGAGTGGTAGTAATCGGATGTCGTAATTTCTTCTTTTTCACATGTTCGTGAAGATTTTCATCCAGCTCTTTGACAAGAGGCCCGAAATAACGGTCGTGAGTCCGTTTGATCTGTCCATGCACGGTTGGAAGCAATGCTGCCCTCTTCGTCCTCTGAATAATCATCGTCGCGCTTTGATTGTAGTTCCTGGAGTTGTCTCCGCATTCTTTTCGATGGCAACCAATCTTCTGGGTTGACGGCTTCGTATTCATTTGCCGGGTAATCATGGTGGAGCGTGACATCGTGAGCTGGCACTTTTCGGCGTTCCAATGATTTCTTCGGGATTCAGATGGAAATGCTGCCATGAGGATCGTTGGGGTCAATTTGACAGTCAATGCGGGGTCGTTGTTTAAGGCGAATCGGTGAACCTCCCTTCCGTTAATAACTTCTTTGGTTATCATTTGATATCGCCGTAACGTTGGACCAGGAGTGAAACGTATCGCGGGGGAATGAAGCGGGGTATGTCGAGACATGCAAGGGGTTCCCCAAGCCACGTTAAGTCAGTCCTCAATCTTGTCAGGTCGCGGAGCCAACGGTCGTATGAAGCTTGATCTCTGACGATTTGATTAAAGCTTCCTTTGAGTTGCTCGTACGTTTCGGTGATTTTCATATCCTGAAGCTTGTTGATCTCACGTCTTTCACATCCCATGTTGCGATTTGTTAATTGATTTAGGTAATACACCTGGTTTTCGTTGTATTTTCCTTCTTCGTGGATATTTTTTGGATATCTTGGCCAGTTGGAAATTACCATTTTAATGAAGTCAAATGGTCGGCTGTCAGTTACCCACGAGCTGCGGCTAATTGCCATCCCATTATGCAATGGGTGTGGTACGGTGAAGTCGGTTAGCACGGCGCTTTGGACAAAGGCACAAATTTTTGGGAATGTTGTCCAACCATCCGAACTGCGGAACAAGAACGGGACCACGATAACGTTGTTGGCGCATCTCAAGACGAAGGCCACACAGAGTGCTCCGATGAGGGGACCCACGATGATTTCGACATGTTGGGGAATTACTTCCGACAAAGTAAAGGTGATCGCCAGGTCCATGAGGACAACTCGAAGAACTGTTTCCATTTTTGTGTGGTAGAATCCCACAATCGCTCGTCCCGTTTTGCCAGTTGGCGGGATCTCTGGATATTTCCCCCTCAGAAACTGCATTTCATTCATCATTAATGGACTGATGAACATATCGTGTCCGTCCACACAATCGTAATGGTCCCCGAAGTTGAATGAGGAGTGGGTGAATGGCATTGCATGCTCGGGCGTGATTGGGGAAATTGGGAGTGTCATCGCGCGAATCGCTTGATCTTTTGATCCAAAATAGCACCCAGGCAAAGCTTCAAATGCTTCCGGAGAAATTGGGCTATTTACTACGCGCCCTGCTTGTGCTGCCTCATCTCGGGCTTGTCTTCCCAGAAATGCCATTGTTACAATCAGCGGGGATACTGGGAGCTGTCTACCTTAAATAGGCGTTGATTGGCGAATGCTCTGCCTCTGAAGTAAGGAGAATAGAGCTATGTTGGCCAACATATCGAGATGATCCCCTTTATGTGATATAGATTGATATTTATGGATTACTTTTTATGGTTTAGGGTCTACCACGTGGGCGATGTGTCAATATTATGACTGGCGAATGCTCTGCCTCTAAAGTAAGAGAACAGGATAATGATAGTCAACATTTCGCGATGAACCCTTTGATGTAATGAGTAACCCATTAATTATTATTACTTGTTAGTCGATTGGGGTCTACCACGTGGGCGATGATTAATTTTACTCTTTTTGTTAAGAGTCTCGGCCTCTGCAATGATGAAGTAAGACAGAAATGACCGGCATGTTGGAGTAACCCCCTCAAAGTAAAATAGTTAATTATTACTTTGGTTTAATGTTGTCTACCCTTAGGGCGATTTTATCAAGTCGATTTTCTTTTTCGAGATCCCTCGATTCACTGATCATGTGACATCGTAAAAGACAATAATTAGAAACTGCGCGTCGCAATTAGAATATCATGGGAGAGATGGTAAGTGAGTGGACGGATATTATTTCTCACCAATTGGAAATTCTTCCAGATCTAGATTGGTAACTTCGCGGGTTACTGGAAACAGGGGCGATCAAAGATTGGTGGAGTGTCCGGATTGTCAGATTTGAGTGTGGACCTGCATGCTGGGTCAGATGTCGACATAACGACAGCCGTCAGGCGTCCCATCAGGCGTCAGGTGCCAGGTTGATCACCTAATAATTTTATTTGTCTCTGGATAAATGCAGGATTTCAACGATGTAGAAATTCTGGAATTTCTAACACCAGGGGGTCAGGACAGTCCCGAGTCCAACTGGTTCCACGTGGGTAGCATAATAAAACCCTGCCAAGAATTTTAGGATGTTACCAGTCACGTGGGTTGGGAGACCATTCCGAATTACTGACCCAGACTTAAATTCTTCTCGCTTGTTAATAAAATTTAGATACCAAGCGAGAGTTATACAGAGTTAGACCACACGAATATTGGCAGGTCACGAACATATGTTCAGTGATCAAAAATTAAAGATGAGTATTCAAATGGATCCTCATCTATAGGATAATCTCTATGTCCTGTAGGAATCACCAATTCCTGTCTTTCAATGTCGGCTAATTCATCTTGAGATATCAGGAAATTGGGCGATTCTACGATGGCTTCTTGGTGGGATGAGCACCTAGAAGACTGAGACGGGTTGATGGGCGTTGAACCAGCTAGTGGCTCTTGTAATGGAATGTACTTCGGACAATTCAGATATCTTGCCTCATTACCTCCATCACCCTGAGATTTTCTTGACAACTCCACTTGGGGCTGCTCTGCTTGATTCTCGTCCGGGATTATATCAATTATATTTTGCGCATCGAGAAATTCTAAATTTCCTTCCCCCGTTTTATTATCAAAATCATTCCCAATGGGCCCGGGCTCACCCACTGGTCTCTCGTTTTCGAGGGTGTCTGGCTCAAATTTTTCCCAGTCGACATTGGGTAATTTATTTCTAAGGAGCCGAATTCTTCTTCTGGGGAATCGTTTAAGAATTTCCCCAGACTCTCCGGGAGAGCCGACGTCACAAACCACTCCTACAACATCTCCGGTGTCCGGATGAGTTGTAACTGATTTGACCTTGTATGGTCCAAATGCTCTTGGCTCAAACTTTCGGAGCTTTTTGCTGAATGGTTGTGTAATATATACCCAATCTCCGGAGGTAATTTTGAGAGGAGCTCGATGTTTATCGAAATTGCTCTTCATATTTTCTCTTCTTATATTAATTTTTGCTGACGCGATTTCATGCGCTTCTTTGAGGGCTTCTCTGATATCATACAAATGTGACTCTTCATCAACATTTGTAGAATCGATGGGGATTCGAATTGGTAAAGGCGGAACTCGTCCGAACAAAAGTTCGTACGGGGCAAATCCAGTCATCTCGTTAGGACTGAAATTATAAGACATTGTTATGTAGGGCAATAGAGTTGACCATTTGATATTCCTGTGCCTTTCTTCGAGGGAATTATTGAGGTCGATCAACGTCTTCCTCAGTCGATTGGAAATTATTTTTACCGCGGATTCAGCTTGCCCATTGGCCTGCGGATTATATGGAGCAGGAAACTTCCATGTGACTCCCCAGATATTCAAGAAATCGACCACCTCGGCACAATGAAATTCGCTGCCATTATCCGCAATGAACAAGGCAGGTTGCCCAAATCGAGTAAATATTTGGGTAAGCCCCTCAATAGTATGACGGGGATGCATGCTTCTCAAGGGGAATGTCCAAATATATTTGGTAAAATTATCAACAACGACGAGGACGTGTTGATACCCGAATGACATTCCGACACTCTTCATGGTGTCTGCCTGTACTTTCATCATTGGGCCCTGAGGCATTGATGGAAGCGTCAAGAATCCGGGGATCTTCCCTTGGTTGTTTCTTCCTTTAATACATCCTTCGCAGTTGGCACAATAGGAATTTATTTGCTTAGCCATCTCCTTCCAATAAAAATATCTCTGAGCATGTGTCAACGTAACTCGTGAGCCAGCGTGACCTCCCATTACTGGGGATTTATGGAATATTTCCATGATTGGAATTTTCAGCGATTCTGGGACCATGATTCGCTGCCGTCCATCCGCCAAGATGACCAGAAGCATTCCTGTCTTTTGGCACAACGTAAACTTGTGTGCGACCTTGTCAACTGCGAGAGGGATGGGCTCATTCGGATGATCCAAATGGTGAATTATAGGCCCAAGATGCTCATCTTGCTCTTGCCTCTTCCGCATGCTGGAAGTAATATTCAACAATTCCTGAATGAATGCAGCGGGTAAGCGCAAAACAGGCGCGAACGAATGCTCATTGTTGGCATCCTCATAACGGACATCAGTAGTTCCAAGCTGGAGGCCCATAGCTTTCCGTCTGGAATGCTTCGACGAATTGATTGGCTCGTCATCCTCATATTCATAAGGGACGTTGTATTGACTCAAATTGTCATATACCTCAGCTGATTCGTTAAATGATTTCTCAACCTCTTCGGTTGGATTCGGGGTTTGCCCCTCCCCTGCTCTATTGGCCATCTCGTCATCGTCGCTGTTATATTCGTCAATAAGGATGTAGCATTCTGGTCCGTCTTCCAGACACTCTCTATTCAATTCTCTTTGTTGCTTTTCAGCATTCCAAGGGGGAATATCATGCTCAAGATTTTGCATCTTGGTTTTGGATCTTGTCATGATTGTAGAGATCTGGGCCCTCCCCTTGGAGAACTCGACGAGTGCACGAGATGCCAATGAATCTGCTTCTTCATTTTGACTTCGGTCAACATGCGCGAAGAATACTTTATTACGTAGCCCGCGATTGAGAAGCGATGCGATTTTATGAACAAGTCAGAATTCTTGGGCTCTTCACCCTTACCATCTGCAAGTGATTGGGTTCCATCCTCATTGTCAATAACTTTCCATTGGTTAGACAGGCTATGAATTCCGTTAATTGAATAACTGGAATCACTCAGCAAAATGGCTGAGGGTAACTCCTTATCCTGAATTTGGGTAAGGGCTGTTAGTATCGCCTCCAATTCACTGCGATTATTGGTAAAGGGTGGAATCTGGGTGATCCTAGAGACATTCATTTCGGAATTCGGTCCCCAATAGACACCAATTGATCCTTGTCTCTTTTGTGACGTCTGGCTTTTGATACATCCGCCATCAGTATGAACCACTGGAATGCGGGAAACCGCCTCTCGCGATGCTCCGAAGAATGATTTCATGGCTTCGATTCGATCTTTCTCCAAGTCGGGATCTTTTTCAAAATCCGGAATGGGGTTAATGAGAATATCAAGATCCTTCTTGTATTTATCGGGGATCATTCGATAGAGTGGATTAAGGAACATGGCATGGGATAGATACCGATTCATCTTAGGCGTCCAACTGGCCAGATCATTGGCCAGCGCGATGAAGGTTAGCTCATTGGAGAAGAATGTGACTGAGGGTGAGCCATCCAGAATTGATCTGAAGCGATTGACGACTTCTCTCACGCAGATCGAGTTTCTTTCCGCTTTCGTACAATTAGTCACCGGAGATGCCCACTTTCTTGACCAAAACTCGATTGTTTGAACCACGTTGTCCTTGGTCAGTTGTTGGATGACGACCGCAAAAGCTTCTTTTCCGCAAGTTAACAGGACATTTTTTGGTAACTCCCGATCAGCATGATTAAGGACTGGAAGACTGGTAATACACTCTTTGACTTTTCTGATTGCTTCATAACATTCTTCATTGACAGTGACCAGATTTCCATTTCGATTTGCAGCTTTGAGTAACTTTAGCAGAGGTCGGATGGTGTAGCTAAAGTTGGGTACAAATGGGCGAAACCACTGGAGTGTACCGATGGTACTCTGAACATCTTGGAGGATTTCATATTTTTGCTCAAGTAGGATGTCGAAAATTCCCTTCGCCGGGTTAGGTTGGATTGATTTACCATTAACTCTGTATCCGACGAGTTCAAGATGAGGAGACATCAGTTGAGATTTGGCTGAATGGAACTTGAATCCTCTCTGTCTTCCGTTAAATAGCATTGTAGCAAGGAGCATGTCGTGAAGACGTTGATTAGATGCTGTTCCTCCGGAGATGTCATCCAAATATGCTTTGAAATACCAGCTCAAATTCCCCAATGTCAAATCAACTTGCCTTTGAAAGCAAGACGGCCCATTACACCATCCAAATGGAAGACGCACAGGTCTCAGTTGACCCAAAGGTGTAAGGAAAGCTAGATAGTCGCGGTCATCGGGATGGAGAAAGAGATTATTAAACCCCAGTTTCATATCTACAAGTGAGATGAATTTCTTTCCGGCAATGTTTGCGATGACGTCTTCGAGGCGGGGTAATGGGTACTTGTCCTTTATCGTTCTTTCGTTAACTTTCCGGTAGTTGATACAGTAACGCAACAACCCATTGGGTTTTGGAGCCCAAGTTGTGTTCGCTGCCCAAGGGGAATTAGCATGTTCCCAGATTCCCATATTCATTTCCTCGGTAAGTTGTTTCTCGCAATTTCTTGTTCACTGCCCTTCATTTTCCTCATTTTCAGAGATATGGGTTCTTCGGAAGTTAACTTGATTCTTATTGCGACATCTTCCATAGGTATTCCGGGGAGCTTAGAAGGATCTTCCTGAGCCCAAACTCCATCGGGCAGTGACCCAATCGTCTTGGCCAATAGAACAAACGGAATTAGCTGATCTCTCGATGGATTCTTTTCTTCAGTGATAATTGGTAGAAACACCCCTTGTTTCGGGTTCATTACCCACTTTCCATCCTTTAGATGTACCCTTTGTCAAATTCTTTGCAAGCCTCGTCTTTCTCTTCATCATTGTAATCTCTGATCTCTGCGACCTTCCCTTCGCTGTTTGGGAGAGGTAGTTCGTCGAAGTAAGCTTTAGGCTGGAAACTCGACACTTCTGGGAAATCTTTCTTGGCTGTCGATGTTGACGCCCCTTTCAGAGTGGTTGATATCTTCGCGGAGTTGATCTTGAAGATAACTGCGATTGGGGCTAGACTTATGGACTTCTGTCCCTGACTTTGTTGTCATTCGAAGCTTAAATTCATCGTCGTCATTAATTTTATGGGAGTAGATAATAGATGAATATCCCTCAAAAGTCAGGTCTCCTTCCTCTCTGCGATTAGCGAGGTTGACTTGGTATGAGCACCCTTTCCTTAATCTAAACCCTGAGGTTCTCATCGAAAGATCGATGGTTGTGTGATAATCAATCACTCTAGAATTGCGAGGATAGACCCAGTGTTCATGAGGCCTTAGCACAGAAAATTGTGATTCAGGTTGTACCAGAATCGAGTCGCAGACGACATTGCCTTGACGGCCTATGCCGCTGGTTAAACTTCTCTCATATTCATTTGATTTGAGGTTGAAAATTCGATCAGTAGTAACTGAGAATTTCTCGAAGTTCCCCGCGAATTCTGGTTCAACAGGGAATCGGAGTTCAGACAAGTGGACATTAATATTGATGTTAAGGCGAGAAAGGAAATCATTTCCGATAATAATCGAAGGGAAACTCATGCGGATGGCAGTGGAATGGAAAATGGATGTTCAAGAACATCAACTGCACTCTCAAATTAACATAAAATTCTACGCATGGCAATCTCTCCTTCTCTTCCACCAACAAGGTCATTCTCAGAATCCTTGTCATAGGGGTAGCAGACGCACGGAACTGCTAACCTACGTGGCTCTTCCTGAGCAAAGCAAGTCAGATATGCAGGAAGGGATATAACCGAAACATCAGATCCACTGTCAAGCATGACTTCGGCATTTTTGTTATTTATTAGAGCATGGAGCACGGGCTTATTGCACATATATTTACTGCAATATTTCACAATTAACTCATTCCCGCTATTGCTCATTTGATAATTCGCACCATTGGCCTCATCTGTTGGTTTCTCAGAAATTGGAGCCTCAATCATAATTCTGCGATTGGCTGCGTCACCATTAGGATGACCTACATTAGTAGCGAAGAATTGTACTTTCTTTCTGTCGAAATAGTACGGAGCTCCCTCAACAGGAATGTACCTACCCCTTGATTCAACTGAAGGCGGCGATGCAGGCGCAACTGGTGGTTGATTTTTCGACTGAAAGTCGTTATTCTCCCATCTTGGCTTTCTGTTAGCCGGTGGGGATCTTTTTCTCATTCTCATCTCCGCAAACACTCGGTCGATTTCAGATTTATTGCCTTCCTTTTGTAGTCGGGAAAGGCAGTCCTCGTATCGATGATTCGACATTTTACAATAAGTACAAGGACCTCGAGTGGGCGATCGGGAAAGAGATGATGGGTAGTTGTTATTTATTTTTATCTCTACGATTCCCTGACCATTGCCTCCCTCTCTGATTTACTGATGACACATTGAATTTATCGAAATATCGCTGACTTCTTCCACCCCTCCAGTTTCTTTGATCTCTGTTTCCTCTGAATTCACGGTTAGAAGCGCGATATTCAACTTGTCTCACTGGCACTGAATTTTCAGCAGGCAGTGGTTGGCGATCGACGAAGTGACTGGGTGGAGCTGGAAGAGCTTGGGGAGTTGACTCAGGAATATGGCGAATATTCTCTGCCTCGACAGAAATACTTCCGTCGGCTGTTGACACTTTCTTCCCCCCTTCCATCAAATAAAGGTAGCTCTGTGGAACCGCATCTACATCTCGAATTGTCGCAGCGAACTCTAGAAATTCGGCAAATTCGCAAATCTCTTCCGGAGTTGTTGGAAAACGTCTTGATCCGGGGATGTCACCAATATTTGTTGAATTGAATTCTCTTTCACCGCGCGCTCGATGGACTAAAGTGGGATACTTTTGATAGACGGCATGTAAGAAGGCTTTGCGATTTTGATTGGATATTTTGAAACTGAGCCCAAATGTTAGCTCCATTACGAAACTTTCAGGATCAACGACTTTTGAACGACAGAAATGTAAATCAATGACTCTTCTCCACACATCTTCATCTGTTTCGCAACCCATTTTTTCCCTTCCACACTTTTGCTGCAACGTCCAGCGGATTGATCTCTTGCGCCTTATAGACATGAGTTCCAATAATTCTGGTAAGTTGACGGAAGCTCATTCGAGGAAGAAACCCTTGGTATTGTGAGGCGACTTTGCAATTATAGGATGATCCGGCAAGGAAACAAAGAAGGAAATTTGCAAGCGGAAATCCATATGTTAGACAGTGATCCTTTACTGAATCAACGAAAGCGAGCCAATCCTTATGGTACGATGTAGCTGTTGAGGTGTAGCACTTCAGCCCTTTTGTGAGGTTGGTGGACTCCTCCACAGATAGATTGAAAATTTGCAAAAGACTTGTCGTACCCATTTCAGAGATTTTAATTGACGTTGGTGCGAGCCAAATTGGATCAACATTCCGCCTTGCTTCAGCCTTTTCAATGTTAATGAGGAATCTTTCATTCTCTAATGCTTCATCATTCCATGCAACCTCCATATCCCCATAATCACCTTCCAGCGTATGACTTCGGACTCTGTCCTCCAACACTTCAATTTTAGCTAATTCAGCAGAACAATAACGTCTGACTTTATTGGAACTCCCGCATGTCAAATATACTTGGATGAACTTCTTTAGTGGCCATGACCCAACGGAATACCCCAGTCTGGACATTTTATTGTTAATCATTGCGATTTCATGAGTGGGAATCAGCTCAAGCAATTTTGTTGGAATTTCTTGACTCATCGAACTTGAATTTTGACCATTTTCTACTGCATCAACATGGAAAATTTGTCGAGCTTTTCGATCTTGCGAGGAATGATTTCTTCTCTCGGATTCTGTGAATTCTTCTTTAGTTCGTTGATGAGGTTGAATTTCTGCTTGAAAAGGTGATGAGCTTCTTGAGGATGGATGTGGGCTCGACTCATTGTGGATTGAATGATAGTCGGTTGCGGGTTCCAGAAGGACTTCTGATAACTTTTTCAGGTCTCGATCAGTAAGATCGGCTGTTTGAGATGACAAATAATGCTTTGCCAATTGTGGATTAGTCATCATATTATTTAGCATTCGATTGAACAACTCGAAGTCGTATTCTCCGCTATCGGCGGGTTGTGATTGATTCATTTCGGTTGGGCCTTCTTGGAGGAATTTCTGTTTTTTCAAGGGGGACTCTTTGGGTTGTTGTTGACATAATTCATCAGATTCAGAATAGTTGCTTAAACCCCTTTTACTTCGTCTAGCTTCCAATTCCTCAGGCATTGTTTGAATTATCTTCATGATCGGACTAAAGATTGGACGCATTAACTCTTTCTGGGCATGAGTCATTTCAGAAATGCGACCAGCCAGTTGCTCCGTTAGTCCTGAGCTCGATAATGCAGATATCACTTCCGAATTTTCTTCCTCGGTAAATATGGATTGTTCTTTTCTCTTTGGAGTTTCCATAGGAGATTCAATCCTGTGGCGATCAAGGCGTTCGATCGATGGGAGTTGCGCAGATGGTCTGTCTTCAACCGAATTTAATTCATTGACTGCTTTTTGCCTTTCAGAAATTTCTTTTCCTTCATTAACGGAGAACATTCCTCCGGAGTCAGTGATCGACAAGTTAGAGGAAACTTCCTCATGGACATCAACAGGAGTCGTGGACATTTTCGAGATGAGAACTGAAAATTTGCTTTTTGATTCAGCTGAAATTAATTAAAAGAGAGAGGGGAGAATTATTGCGGGCTTATGCAGTGCATAGAATGAGAAGTAGTGATCAACCCACACAATACGATAGACGTTTGTCTCCAGCAGTTCAACTGGGTCTGATTTGCGAGTTTTCGCTTGTTTAACTGAAATAAGTTAAACACAAAAGATGGGGATTCAATCCGATTCAAAGGAAGACTCAAGAAATAGCAGGTGAGAATAATTCTCGATAACCCACTTAGAGTCAATAATTACTCAATCACGTTAACCGTCTAGAATAGACAAATTCCCGTGAATTTCTCAAACCGAACTGAAATGAGTAACAAAGGGGGAAGATTTAAAGGGGATTCTTGACCAAATTTGTTGATATAAAGCTCGTGAGTACTGTCTATCAGACCCACGGTTGTGTCAAGATATACAACTGAACTCAACAACTCCCTTTTTGCTCAAATGCCGGATTTTAAAACAATGATAAAACTAATTAATTTCCAATTAATCAATTGAGTTTTTCAAACTTTTGATTCTCAACGGATTTAGCTTGGATTCAATTTAAACCAAAGTCAATCTGACAGGAACTTGTGTAGATCCTAGAGACGCATACACAGGCCCGCAGTGATTCTCGGCAACGGCATTGGCAACTCTATTGAGACTCCCCTGAGTTATCATTCCCGAACATTATTCGGTATTGGAATTTTAAAGGTGAGCTTTGATCAATTAAGCTTAAATTAGATAAACTCTTCACCTTCTTAAATAGGGGGTACCTGATCCTACACACTCTCTCAATTGAGAATGCAAGAAGCGTTCACTTTCAACTTAAAGGCATTTAAATTAAGCTCTTATAGGGATACTCGGCCATCCCTCTGACCCTAGTTGGGCTGATTTAACAAATATATTTAAGTAAGCAGATAACCTTCATGTCCCGGCATGGGAACCAAAATTTTATATGTTGCATATGGGCATGTTTCTAATTCAATAGTTATCAAATCAGCATGATGATGCTTTGCATCGTCAAGCCTCATTAAGAACTATAGAGTAAAAACATATACACAACATCTCAAGACACTGGTTAATCTGCACTTAAATAGAATAGAGCTGTTACAGACCTCTTTAAGTTGAAGATGTTTCAATGGAAACCTCGACAGAACTGAGAAAGACTCAGATCTATCGGAATAGAGTGAGCATAGAATGAAGGATTGCTTCATTCTATGAGCACTTCATGATTGCAACATTTAATTGTTGCGACGAATCGCTTAACTTGCACAACATATTGCTTTGCAGCAATATGTGTAAGCGTGCACTCTTCCGGTTCTAGCACTTAAGCTCTCACTTTTAAGTTCTATGAACCGTTTGGTGTAAAGAGTCGGGATCAAGTCCCGAGTGTTAAAAGAAAAGAGCAGTCTGTAAAAACGAGACTGCACTTATTAACATAGAAAAATCATGGAAAATAAAACTATTTAAAAAGAAGAAGAAGGGAGAATGATAGTAGCTATTAAACTTAAAGGAAGATAATTATAAAGATAATTATCTTCCTTTTTCTACTGTTATAAGTCTCATTAAGCGAATGAGAACACCTTCAACCTTGAGATAGCTGTAATAATCTGACATTCCCTGAAAATACTAAGAGAAGCAGATATTGAAACTAGTCTTCGAAATGAAGACTGTTCTGTGAAGCTCTCGGGTATTACCCGAGGTATCAAACTTATCTCTCGGTTATTAATCAGTAGAAACGTGGTAGCTACTTCCCCCTTGCACTGAATTGAACCTTCTTGCAAACCTTAAGACTTTCTGTCTGTAAGTTAGAAGGATATATACGTGCATATTATAAAGGAAGTAAGGAAGTTGTCACGGCTGTAACATTCTACACCTCCTGAATCGTTTCACAAAGTCAAACTAGAGTCAAGCTCAACAGGGTCTTCTTTCCCCGCTGATTTTTCCAAGCCCGTTCCCTTGGCTGTGGTTTCGCTAGATAGTAGTTAGGGACAGTAGGAATCTCGTTAATCCATTCATGCG
>NW_026578270.1:20000-21526 GCF_029603195.1 Condylostylus longicornis | reverse complement strand
TTACTTTTCGAGCTTTTGAAGTAGGAGTTCGTCGCACTGTTGTGAATTTAGCGTTTGCGCTCTGTTCAATAGTAAGATCATCATAGTTGCAGTCTTCTGAGCCATCTTCAGCAAGGGGAGCGAACTGGTTGGCACATATGATGTTGGGATGAACTTCTGATCGACGGGGTATTAGCATGGTGTCAGGGCATGTTGGCGTCGTGGAAACTGGAGTTGGCGGGGTGGGAGAAGGCATAGAAGGAGTAACAACTGTGTCTTCAACAGTGGTGAGATGGTCAAGTTTGTCGGCGAGGTTTTCCATAGCCATCGCAATATAGGTGGCTGTAGGAGCTTCAGCAACGGTATTGGCGATAGAAAGAACCAGAGTTTCTAGGGGGACAAGTAGTGCACGGATTTCATGAATAACTTTTTGCAGATCCTCAGCTGGATTGGCGGGAGACGGTGCTGGACTGGTTGCAGAAGTTGCAAAGTTGGCGAATGGTTCAATTGCAGCACGAATTAGTTTGGTAGCATCTTCAATTGAAACAACGTTGATAGCGGAGGAGGACATTGTACCATCCACACTGCTTTGGTTCCGCTTCACCGGACCACTGATAAGATTCGCGGCCCAAAGCGTGGGAATGGTAATCATGGTTGCGATTGGGAGAAGAGTGCAAGTCCAGCAAATTCCGGAATTCAACACGTAGGTACCAGCAACAGAGAGCGTAGATACTGTTAACCATGCGGACGATGTGTTAGCGAAGTAAGAAAACAGGGGGCAAAGCCAAGGGAAAACACACTGAACTATAGAAACGTAGATAAAAAACCCGGTCAAAATCATTAAGACCACGAACGCAGGATACTTTAGGCATCTGAGGATGAAGCGATGCGTAAAGTACAAGATATAACCCCACAAGAGAAGGATAAACAACGTACCCAGGAACTTAGGGTCATGGGTGTCTAGCGTGAGCAGCGTAGACAGGAAACTAGTGAAAACGGCGAGGAAGGAAGTCATCATTCTAACAGGGGAGAAACGAAGACCGTAGACCACAGTGTTGAGAAAATGTCACAAGCTTACTAGTTAGGGAGCTCAGACAACAATTGCACTGCCAAGTGTGGTGGTGCTCCTAGGGCGGGAGACAAGAGGATAGCATGCTTCTTAAGTCTGTGTCTCGTAGAACAAAGTCTCAAAAACCCATCAATTACATTATAAAGAGAAGTGTACAAGTACTTGTTTTTGTTGCATGCGTCTCCATCTCTTTACGATGCATGCGTCTCCATCACAGACACCAGTTGTGATAATACTAAGGCTTTACCTCAACTTGTTTTTTTTTGTGTGATTACAGTTATAATTCATATATATGTGGTTGCTTGGTCTAGTGGTATGATTCTTGCTTAGGGTGCGAGAGGTCCCGGGTTCAATTCCCGGAGTAGCCCAGTGATTTTAATCTATTGACATTGTTCAAAAATTATTTTGACCTTTGATGAACACCAATGCGTTCGTAAATTTCCTCATTCCCCACCATGGAAATAACATCTATTCTTCA
>NW_026578270.1:5000-15000 GCF_029603195.1 Condylostylus longicornis | reverse complement strand
GACGCATGCGTCTCCATCACAGACACCAGTTGTGATAATACTAAGGCTTTACCTCAACTTGTTTTTTTTTGTGTGATTACAGTTATAATTCATATATATGTGGTTGCTTGGTCTAGTGGTATGATTCTCGCTTAGGGTGCGAGAGGTCCCGGGTTCAATTCCCGGAGCAGCCCAGTGATTTTAATCTATTGACATTGTTCAAAAATTATTTTGACCTTTGATGAACACCAATGCGTTCGTAAATTTCCTCATTCCCCACCATGAAAATAACATCTATTCTTCATTACATTATAAAGAGAAGTGTACAAGTACTTGTTTTTGTTGCATGCGTCTCCATCTCTTTACGACGCATGCGTCTCCATCACAGACACCAGTTGTGATAATACTAAGGCTTTACCTCAACTTGTTTTTTTTTGTGTGATTACAGTTATAATTCATATATATGTGGTTGCTTGGTCTAGTGGTATGATTCTCGCTTAGGGTGCGAGAGGTCCCGGGTTCAATTCCCGGAGCAGCCCAGTGATTTTAATCTATTGACATTGTTCAAAAATTATTTTGACCTTTGATGAACACCAGTGCATTCGGAAATGTCTAAATTTCCTCATTCCCCACCATGGAAATAACATCTATTCTTCATTACATTATAAAGAGAAGTGTACAAGTACTTGTTTTTGTTGCATGCGTCTCCATCTCTTTACGACGCATGCGTCTCCATCACAGACACCAGTTGTGATAATACTAAGGCTTTACCTCAACTTGTTTTTTTTTGTGTGATTACAGTTATAATTCATATATATGTGGTTGCTTGGTCTAGTGGTATGATTCTCGCTTAGGGTGCGAGAGGTCCCGGGTTCAATTCCCGGAGCAGCCCAGTGATTTTAATCTATTGACATTGTTCAAAAATTATTTTGACCTTTGATGAACACCAATGCGTTCGTAAATTTCCTCATTCCCCACCATGGAAATAACATCTATTCTTCATTACATTATAAAGAGAAGTGTACAAGTACTTGTTTTTGTTGCATGCGTCTCCATCTCTTTACGACGCATGCGTCTCCATCACAGACACCAGTTGTGATAATACTAAGGCTTTACCTCAACTTGTTTTTTTTTGTGTGATTACAGTTATAATTCATATATATGTGGTTGCTTGGTCTAGTGGTATGATTCTCGCTTAGGGTGCGAGAGGTCCCGGGTTCAATTCCCGGAGCAGCCCAGTGATTTTAATCTATTGACATTGTTCAAAAATTATTTTGACCTTTGATGAACACCAATGCGTTCGGAAATGTCTAAATTTCCTCATTCCCCACCATGGAAATAACATCTATTCTTCATTACATTATAAAGAGAAGTGTACAAGTACTTGTTTTTGTTGCATGCGTCTCCATCTCTTTACGATGCATGCGTCTCCATCACAGACACCAGTTGTGATAATACTAAGGCTTTACCTCAACTTGTTTTTTTTTGTGTGATTACAGTTATAATTCATATATATGTGGCTGCTTGGTCTAGTGGTATGATTCTCGCTTAGGGTGCGAGAGGTCCCGGGTTCAATTCCCGGAGCAGTCCAGTGATTTTAATCTATTGACATTGTTCAAAAATTATTTTGACCTTTGATGAACACCAGTGCATTCGGAAATGTCTAAATTTCCTCATTCCCCACCATGGAAATAACATCTATTCTTCATTACATTATAAAGAGAAGTGTACAAGTACTTGTTTTTGTTGCATGCGTCTCCATCTCTTTACGGCGCATGCGTCTCCATCACAGACACCAGTTGTGATAATACTAAGGCTTTACCTCAACTTGTTTTTTTTTGTGTGATTACAGTTATAATTCATATATATGTGGTTGCTTGGTCTAGTGGTATGATTCTCGCTTAGGGTGCGAGAGGTCCCGGGTTCAATTCCCGGAGCAGCCCAGTGATTTTAATCTATTGACATTGTTCAAAAATTATTTTGACCTTTGATGAACACCAGTGCATTCGGAAATGTCTAAATTTCCTCATTCCCCACCATGGAAATAACATCTATTCTTCATTACATTATAAAGAGAAGTGTACAAGTACTTGTTTTTGTTGCATGCGTCTCCATCTCTTTACGACGCATGCGTCTCCATCACAGACACCAGTTGTGATAATACTAAGGTTTTACCTCAACTTGTTTTTTTTTGTGTGATTACAGTTATAATTCATATATATGTGGTTGCTTGGTCTAGTGGTATGATTCTCGCTTAGGGTGCGAGAGGTCCCGGGTTCAATTCCCGGAGCAGCCCAGTGATTTTAATCTATTGACATTGTTCAAAAATTATTTTGACCTTTGATGAACACCAATGCGTTCGTAAATTTCCTCATTCCCCACCATGGAAATAACATCTATTCTTCATTACATTATAAAGAGAAGTGTACAAGTACTTGTTTTTGTTGCATGCGTCTCCATCTCTTTACGACGCATGCGTCTCCATCACAGACACCAGTTGTGATAATACTAAGGCTTTACCTCAACTTGTTTTTTTTTTGTGTGATTACAGTTATAATTCATATATATGTGGTTGCTTGGTCTAGTGGTATGATTCTCGCTTAGGGTGCGAGAGGTCCCGGGTTCAATTCCCGGAGCAGCCCAGTGATTTTAATCTATTGACATTGTTCAAAAATTATTTTGACCTTTGATGAACACCACTGCGTTCGTAAATTTCCTCATTCCCCACCATGGAAATAACATCTATTCTTCATTACATTATAAAGAGAAGTGTACAAGTACTTGTTTTTGTTGCATGCGTCTCCATCTCTTTACGACGCATGCGTCTCCATCACAGACACCAGTTGTGATAATACTAAGGCTTTACCTCAACTTGTTTTTTTTTGTGTGATTACAGTTATAATTCATATATATGTGGCTGCTTGGTCTAGTGGTATGATTCTCGCTTAGGGTGCGAGAGGGCCCGGGTTCAATTCCCGGAGCAGCCCAGTGATTTTAATCTATTGACATTGTTCAAAAATTATTTTGACCTTTGATGAACACCAGTGCATTCGGAAATGTCTAAATTTCCTCATTCCCCACCATGGATACAAGTACTTGTTTTTGTTGCATGCGTCTCCATCTCTTTACGACGCATGCGTCTCCATCACAGACACCAGTTGTGATAATACTAAGGCTTTACCTCAACTTGTTTTTTTTTGTGTGATTACAGTTATAATTCATATATATGTGGTTGCTTGGTCTAGTGGTATGATTCTCGCTTAGGGTGCGAGAGGTCCCGGGTTCAATTCCCGGAGCAGCCCAGTGATTTTAATCTATTGACATTGTTCAAAAATTATTTTGACCTTTGATGAACACCAGTGCATTCGGAAATGTCTAAATTTCCTCATTCCCCACCATGGAAATAACATCTATTCTTCATTACATTATAAAGAGAAGTGTACAAGTACTTGTTTTTGTTGCATGCGTCTCCATCTCTTTACGACGCATGCGTCTCCATCACAGACACCAGTTGTGATAATACTAAGGCTTTACCTCAACTTGTTTTTTTTGTGTGATTACAGTTATAATTCATATATATGTGGTTGCTTGGTCTAGTGGTATGATTCTCGCTTAGGGTGCGAGAGGTCCCGGGTTCAATTCCCGGAGCAGCCCAGTGATTTTAATCTATTGACATTGTTCAAAAATTATTTTGACCTTTGATGAACACCAGTGCATTCGGAAATGTCTAAATTTCCTCATTCCCCACCATGGAAATAACATCTATTCTTCATTACATTATAAAGAGAAGTGTACAAGTACTTGTTTTTGTTGCATGCGTCTCCATCTCTTTACGACGCATGCGTCTCCATCACAGACACCAGTTGTGATAATACTAAGGCTTTACCTCAACTTGTTTTTTTTTGTGTGATTACAGTTATAATTCATATATATGTGGTTGCTTGGTCTAGTGGTATGATTCTCGCTTAGGGTGCGAGAGGTCCCGGGTTCAATTCCCGGAGCAGCCCAGTGATTTTAATCTATTGACATTGTTCAAAAATTATTTTGACCTTTGATGAACACCAATGCGTTCGTAAATTTCCTCATTCCCCACCATGGAAATAACATCTATTCTTCATTACATTATAAAGAGAAGTGTACAAGTACTTGTTTTTGTTGCATGCGTCTCCATCTCTTTACGACGCATGCGTCTCCATCACAGACACCAGTTGTGATAATACTAAGGCTTTACCTCAACTTGTTTTTTTTTGTGTGATTACAGTTATAATTCATATATATGTGGTTGCTTGGTCTAGTGGTATGATTCTCGCTTAGGGTGCGAGAGGTCCCGGGTTCAATTCCCGGAGCAGCCCAGTGATTTTAATCTATTGACATTGTTCAAAAATTATTTTGACCTTTGATGAACACCAATGCGTTCGGAAATGTCTAAATTTCCTCATTCCCCACCATGGAAATAACATCTATTCTTCATTACATTATAAAGAGAAGTGTACAAGTACTTGTTTTTGTTGCATGCGTCTCCATCTCTTTACGATGCATGCGTCTCCATCACAGACACCAGTTGTGATAATACTAAGGCTTTACCTCAACTTGTTTTTTTTTGTGTGATTACAGTTATAATTCATATATATGTGGTTGCTTGGTCTAGTGGTATGATTCTCGTTTAGGGTGCGAGAGGTCCCGGGTTCAATTCCCGGAGCAGCCCAGTGATTTTAATCTATTGACATTGTTCAAAAATTATTTTGACCTTTGATGAACACCAGTGCATTCGGAAATGTCTAAATTTCCTCATTCCCCACCATGGAAATAACATCTATTCTTCATTACATTATAAAGAGAAGTGTACAAGTACTTGTTTTTGTTGCATGCGTCTCCATCTCTTTACGACGCATGCGTCTCCATCACAGACACCAGTTGTGATAATACTAAGGCTTTACCTCAACTTGTTTTTTTTGTGTGATTACAGTTATAATTCATATATATGTGGTTGCTTGGTCTAGTGGTATGATTCTCGCTTAGGGTGCGAGAGGTCCCGGGTTCAATTCCCGGAGCAGCCCAGTGATTTTAATCTATTGACATTGTTCAAAAATTATTTTGACCTTTGATGAACACCAGTGCATTCGGAAATGTCTAAATTTCCTCATTCCCCACCATGGAAATAACATCTATTCTTCATTACATTATAAAGAGAAGTGTACAAGTACTTGTTTTTGTTGCATGCGTCTCCATCTCTTTACGACGCATGCGTCTCCATCACAGACACCAGTTGTGATAATACTAAGGCTTTACCTCAACTTGTTTTTTTTTGTGTGATTACAGTTATAATTCATATATATGTGGTTGCTTGGTCTAGTGGTATGATTCTCGCTTAGGGTGCGAGAGGTCCCGGGTTCAATTCCCGGAGCAGCCCAGTGATTTTAATCTATTGACATTGTTCAAAAATTATTTTGACCTTTGATGAACACCAATGCGTTCGTAAATTTCCTCATTCCCCACCATGGAAATAACATCTATTCTTCATTACATTATAAAGAGAAGTGTACAAGTACTTGTTTTTGTTGCATGCGTCTCCATCTCTTTACGATGCATGCGTCTCCATCACAGACACCAGTTGTGATAATACTAAGGCTTTACCTCAACTTGTTTTTTTTTGTGTGATTACAGTTATAATTCATATATATGTGGTTGCTTGGTCTAGTGGTATGATTCTCGCTTAGGGTGCGAGAGGTCCCGGGTTCAATTCCCGGAGCAGCCCAGTGATTTTAATCTATTGACATTGTTCAAAAATTATTTTGACCTTTGATGAACACCAGTGCGTTCGGAAATGTCTAAATTTCCTCATTCCCCACCATGGAAATAACATCTATTCTTCATTACATTATAAAGAGAAGTGTGCAAGTACTTGTTTTTGTTGCATGCGTCTCCATCTCTTTACGATGCATGCGTCTCCATCACAGACACCAGTTGTGATAATACTAAGGCTTTACCTCAACTTGTTTTTTTTTGTGTGATTACAGTTATAATTCATATATATGTGGCTGCTTGGTCTAGTGGTATGATTCTCGCTTAGGGTGCGAGAGGTCCCGGGTTCAATTCCCGGAGCAGCCCAGTGATTTTAATCTATTGACATTGTTCAAAAATTATTTTGACCTTTGATGAACACCAGTGCATTCGGAAATGTCTAAATTTCCTCATTCCCCACCATGGAAATAACATCTATTCTTCATTACATTATAAAGAGAAGTGTACAAGTACTTGTTTTTGTTGCATGCGTCTCCATCTCTTTACGGCGCATGCGTCTCCATCACAGACACCAGTTGTGATAATACTAAGGCTTTACCTCAACTTGTTTTTTTTTGTGTGATTACAGTTATAATTCATATATATGTGGTTGCTTGGTCTAGTGGTATGATTCTCGCTTAGGGTGCGAGAGGTCCCGGGTTCAATTCCCGGAGCAGCCCAGTGATTTTAATCTATTGACATTGTTCAAAAATTATTTTGACCTTTGATGAACACCAGTGCATTCGGAAATGTCTAAATTTCCTCATTCCCCACCATGGAAATAACATCTATTCTTCATTACATTATAAAGAGAAGTGTACAAGTACTTGTTTTTGTTGCATGCGTCTCCATCTCTTTACGACGCATGCGTCTCCATCACAGACACCAGTTGTGATAATACTAAGGCTTTACCTCAACTTGTTTTTTTTTGTGTGATTACAGTTATAATTCATATATATGTGGTTGCTTGGTCTAGTGGTATGATTCTCGCTTAGGGTGCGAGAGGTCCCGGGTTCAATTCCCGGAGCAGCCCAGTGATTTTAATCTATTGACATTGTTCAAAAATTATTTTGACCTTTGATGAACACCAATGCGTTCGGAAATGTCTAAATTTCCTCATTCCCCACCATGGAAATAACATCTATTCTTCATTACATTATAAAGAGAAGTGTACAAGTACTTGTTTTTGTTGCATGCGTCTCCATCTCTTTACGATGCATGCGTCTCCATCACAGACACCAGTTGTGATAATACTAAGGCTTTACCTCAACTTGTTTTTTTTTGTGTGATTACAGTTATAATTCATATATATGTGGCTGCTTGGTCTAGTGGTATGATTCTCGCTTAGGGTGCGAGAGGTCCCGGGTTCAATTCCCGGAGTAGCCCAGTGATTTTAATCTATTGACATTGTTCAAAAATTATTTTGACCTTTGATGAACACCAGTGCATTCGGAAATGTCTAAATTTCCTCATTCCCCACCATGGAAATAACATCTATTCTTCATTACATTATAAAGAGAAGTGTACAAGTACTTGTTTTTGTTGCATGCGTCTCCATCTCTTTACGGCGCATGCGTCTCCATCACAGACACCAGTTGTGATAATACTAAGGCTTTACCTCAACTTGTTTTTTTTTGTGTGATTACAGTTATAATTCATATATATGTGGTTGCTTGGTCTAGTGGTATGATTCTCGCTTAGGGTGCGAGAGGTCCCGGGTTCAATTCCCGGAGCAGCCCAGTGATTTTAATCTATTGACATTGTTCAAAAATTATTTTGACCTTTGATGAACACCAGTGCATTCGGAAATGTCTAAATTTCCTCATTCCCCACCATGGAAATAACATCTATTCTTCATTACATTATAAAGAGAAGTGTACAAGTACTTGTTTTTGTTGCATGCGTCTCCATCTCTTTACGACGCATGCGTCTCCATCACAGACACCAGTTGTGATAATACTAAGGCTTTACCTCAACTTGTTTTTTTTTGTGTGATTACAGTTATAATTCATATATATGTGGTTGCTTGGTCTAGTGGTATGATTCTCGCTTAGGGTGCGAGAGGTCCCGGGTTCAATTCCCGGAGCAGCCCAGTGATTTTAATCTATTGACATTGTTCAAAAATTATTTTGACCTTTGATGAACACCAATGCGTTCGGAAATGTCTAAATTTCCTCATTCCCCACCATGGAAATAACATCTATTCTTCATTACATTATAAAGAGAAGTGTACAAGTACTTGTTTTTGTTGCATGCGTCTCCATCTCTTTACGATGCATGCGTCTCCATCACAGACACCAGTTGTGATAATACTAAGGCTTTACCTCAACTTGTTTTTTTTTGTGTGATTACAGTTATAATTCATATATATGTGGCTGCTTGGTCTAGTGGTATGATTCTCGCTTAGGGTGCGAGAGGTCCCGGGTTCAATTCCCGGAGCAGCCCAGTGATTTTAATCTATTGACATTGTTCAAAAATTATTTTGACCTTTGATGAACACCAGTGCATTCGGAAATGTCTAAATTTCCTCATTCCCCACCATGGAAATAACATCTATTCTTCATTACATTATAAAGAGAAGTGTACAAGTACTTGTTTTTGTTGCATGCGTCTCCATCTCTTTACGGCGCATGCGTCTCCATCACAGACACCAGTTGTGATAATACTAAGGCTTTACCTCAACTTGTTTTTTTTTGTGTGATTACAGTTATAATTCATATATATGTGGTTGCTTGGTCTAGTGGTATGATTCTCGCTTAGGGTGCGAGAGGTCCCGGGTTCAATTCCCGGAGCAGCCCAGTGATTTTAATCTATTGACATTGTTCAAAAATTATTTTGACCTTTGATGAACACCAGTGCATTCGGAAATGTCTAAATTTCCTCATTCCCCACCATGGAAATAACATCTATTCTTCATTACATTATAAAGAGAAGTGTACAAGTACTTGTTTTTGTTGCATGCGTCTCCATCTCTTTACGACGCATGCGTCTCCATCACAGACACCAGTTGTGATAATACTAAGGCTTTACCTCAACTTGTTTTTTTTTGTGTGATTACAGTTATAATTCATATATATGTGGTTGCTTGGTCTAGTGGTATGATTCTCGCTTAGGGTGCGAGAGGTCCCGGGTTCAATTCCCGGAGCAGCCCAGTGATTTTAATCTATTGACATTGTTCAAAAATTATTTTGACCTTTGATGAACACCAATGCGTTCGTAAATTTCCTCATTCCCCACCATGGAAATAACATCTATTCTTCATTACATTATAAAGAGAAGTGTACAAGTACTTGTTTTTGTTGCATGCGTCTCCATCTCTTTACGACGCATGCGTCTCCATCACAGACACCAGTTGTGATAATACTAAGGCTTTACCTCAACTTGTTTTTTTTTGTGTGATTACAGTTATAATTCATATATATGTGGTTGCTTGGTCTAGTGGTATGATTCTCGCTTAGGGTGCGAGAGGTCCCGGGTTCAATTCCCGGAGCAGCCCAGTGATTTTATTCTATTGACATTGTTCAAAAATTATTTTGACCTTTGATGAACACCAATGCGTTCGGAAATGTCTAAATTTCCTCATTCCCCACCATGGAAATAACATCTATTCTTCATTGACATTGTTCAAAAATTATTTTGACCTTTGATGAACACCAATGCGTTCGGAAATGTCTAAATTTCCTCATTCCCCACCATGGAAATAACACCTATTCTTCATTACATTATAAAGAGAAGTGTACAAGTACTTGTTTTTGTTGCATGCGTCTCCATCTCTTTACGACGCATGCGTCTCCATCACAGACACCAGTTGTGATAATACTAAGGCTTTACCTCAACTTGTTTTTTTTTGTGTGATTACAGTTATAATTCATATATATGTGGTTGCTTGGTCTAGTGGTATGATTCTCGCTTAGGGTGCGAGAGGTCCCGGGTTCAATTCCCGGAGCAGCCCAGTGATTTTAATCTATTGACATTGTTCAAAAATTATTTTGACCTTTGATGAACACCAATGCGTTCGGAAATGTCTAAATTTCCTCATTCCCCACCATGGAAATAACACCTATTCTTCATTACATTATAAAGAGAAGTGTACAAGTACTTGTTTTTGTTGCATGCGTCTCTATCTCTTTACGACGCATGCGTCTCCATCACAGACACCAGTTGTGATAATACTAAGGCTTTACCTCAACTTGTTTTTTTTTGTGTGATTACAGTTATAATTCATATATATGTGGTTGCT
>NW_026578269.1:0-43293 GCF_029603195.1 Condylostylus longicornis | reverse complement strand
TTTTTCAGAACTACTCTTTCAATTTTTTGGCGTATCCTTGTTCTTCAGGAATGTCGCGGACGCAATTTGTTTTTTTCCACGAAACATCGCGGACAGCATCAGAGATTGCGATATCATATTCATCTCGGTGAATACGTCCCACCAAACAATTCGGTATAGGCAAAGGCATGGCTGCAGACCTTAGTGCATGGTACGTCATACACGCACGTCCTTCAGAGATGTCTCAATTCACTTACTATATCAGATTTCCACCCATATTCTCATCCATCATCTCTCACCTATCCATTCAACTATTTCCTTCCATTTTATTCAACTATTTCCTTCTTCTTCTCTTCATTGCACTTCCACTTCTATCTATAGTCCTCTTCATTATTATTTTACAGGGAGATGGCTTCCCCGTAGTATTGCTGCTCATGCAGCATCGTCCAAAATCGTCATCGAAAAATCAACCGTTCCTGTGAGGACAGCTGAAGGTTTGCATCGAGTTCTAAAAGCGAACCCTTTGAATTCCAAAGTGAAATTTGCTATTTTGTCAAATCCTGAATTTTTGGCTGAAGGTGATTCAAACATAAATTTGTTTTTTTATATCTTCTTATTTTTAGGAACGGCGATTCGTGATTTGGAACGACCTGATCGTGTTTTAATCGGAGGACAAGAGAAAACTCCATTGGGGACAGTTCGCAATTTCCGTTCTTGCTGATATTTATGGTCGTTGGGTACCACATGAGAGAATATTAACAACAAATGTTTGGTCGTCCGAACTATCAAAATTGGGTCAGTTGGAAAAAAAAGTAGAAATTGTCACTTGTTCACCTTAATTTTTTTTTTCTTTGGTTCACAAGTTCACAAAAATCTGGTTCTCTCTCAGTTGCGAACTCCTTCTTAGCTCAACGTGTTTCCTCGGTCAACGCAGTTTCGATGTTGTGCGAGCGAACTGGGGCTGATGTTCGTCAAGTTGCAAAAGCTGTTGGTGCAGATTCGAGAATCGGACGAAAATTTCTGGACGCTTCTGTTGGATTTGGCGGAAGTTGTTTGCAAAAGGATGTTCTGAGTTTGGCATATCTTTGTGATTTCTATGGACTCAAAGAAGTGAGAATGATCATATATATATAGATGTATATATAGATATATATATAGATATATATATAGATGTATATAGATATATATATATGTATAGATAGATTTTTATATTAGAAATGATATACAGATAGATAGATTTTTATATTAGAGATGATATACAGATACTTGTATCAGTGATGATATACACACACATATATATATGCATTTATGTATCTCTCCACTGCTACGATTTATAATTGTTTCATTTTCATACGTAGATTTTGATTTGGGTTTATTATTTCAGGCTTCAGAGTATTGGCTCATGGTCAAAAACATGAATGACCTTCAGAAATGTCGATTCGCCCAACGTGTTATTCATGAATTGTTCAATACTGTGAACAAAAAGAAAATCGCAATTTTTGGATTCGCTTTTAAGAAGAACACCGCGGACATCCGCGAGACAGCAGCATTGTGAGATGGATGACTCGTTTATAACTCAATGATCTGTTCTACTTCTTAGGGATGTTTGCTCTGCATTGATGAACGACGGAGCTTACCTTTATGTATATGATCCACAAGTAGATGAGACCTCAGCTAGACAAGAATTAGTCGATCGCCAATCGCGTCTTAATGAGAATTTTGATTTGAGCAAGCAATTCTTCTTCGAGGTTCGTAGAGTTGATCATTTTCCCCTCATTCCATGTCCCAATTCCCATGCTCATCCATGTCCCAATTCCCATGCTCATCCATGTCCCAATTCCAGACCTCTCCAGCTGCAGCAGTTAAGGATGCTCATGCTATTGTGGTTCTAACGGAGTGGGGACGAATTCCAATTTTGCGATTACAACGCTTTTTTTTGATTGTATGGTGAAGCCTGCATTTATATTTGATGGGAGAAAACATCTTGAATCACAGAAGGCTTGCGGAAATTGGTTTTGAAGTGCATGGCGTCGGAGTCCAACGCGACACTCAGAAGTCTTCGGGAGGATCACCGATGAGTTTTTTTTATGCGATTTTGATTTATTGTTTGATTCTATTTTTTTTACTTGTCTTTGTAGACAGTTAGAAACTTGATTTTATGGATGTCCCATAAAATATTTTTATCAGATGATGGACAGAGATCATCCACTGATTTACCTTGTTTGTGTTCTAGCGTTCGTGGATCCTTTGTTTATAGCGAAGATATTAATTGCACAGAAATCGGATCTGACTGCACGTTATGTCTCGCTCATGTCAACATCTGCAAATTTTGTGTCCAGGAGGCTGATGGGGGAATGACAAACAGCACAATCCAGTTCAGGGTGAGCTATCTCTTCTCTTTCTCTCTCAACATCCTTTTATTTATCGGATATAGTATATACTGTATACTCATATATTAAATTTTATTCATTTTCATTGAAGGATTGTGCGGTGTGAGTAAAGAGACGTGCAAGGAAAGCACCAAGTTGGAACTTCACAACAACACCCAAGGGCAGTGCGGAGAAGAAGGAGGGTTCACTTCATGTCCCAAATGCATCAAGCTGGATGGATACGGTTATTGTAGTTTGAGTAGGAGTGTTGCAATAATAGAAAATATCATTCACATCAACTCATCATAAAACTGCTCACATCAACTCATCATAAAACTGCTCACATCAACTCATCATTAAAAACTGTCCATTCATCATCATCATCATAAATCTGTCCTTCTTTCATTCAGGAGAAGCTACAGGAGTAGTTGTCGAATTTTGTGGACTCAGACACCAGATCTCTCGAGATTGTGTAACGATCTCATTTAGCGATGGTTCACGGGTTGATGCGGTTTCAACTTTTGACAATTGTTCAGAAATTCCGATCTATCCGAAAAGCGGAGCGACAGACGTTCGGAGTGGAACACCTTTCTCCCTCTCACTCATCTTCTTAGTCTTCTTCTAGATTTTCAGGAAACTAGAATTTCAGTTTCTGACTTATTTCTTCAATTCTTCTTTAATTCTTATTTCTCAATTCTTATTCATCACCCTAAAATTTGATGCGTTCTTGCATTCATCTAAAATTTGATGCGTTCTTGCGTGGCCTAGAATTCATTACAACGAATCGTAGAAAAAGAAGAATAACATTACAACGTCGAAAAAAGATGAGCGGGATATAGTCAATCAAGTTGGGGAGCCTTCGATTTGCCAAAGATGATGATACTTAGTCAAGTTTTCGATAGAGGAGGGCTTTTGCCTTTGAAAACGGTGAACTATCAAGCTTCTTCTTCTGACTGCCTCTCATCATTTTCATGAACTCTTCGAAATCTATACTGCCATCATTGTTTGTGTCAACCTAAACAAGTCGTCATTCTCTTAAATATCTTTTTCGAGTGATCGTTTACCTCCTTAACCATTTCCTCGATCATTTCGCGAGTAAAGGCTTCTTGAACAAAATTCATTTCCAATACTTTTCGCATTTCATCGCTGAAACAAAATAACAAACAAATTCAAAACAAGAGCAAAATCACGTCCAAGCAACAAATAGGGAGTATTCCCCAGATTCATTCGAGCTGATCTCTATGGACTACAAATACTCCCAAGATACTCACATGGTTATCTTTCCGTCGCCGTCCAAATCAAACACTCTGAATGCAGCCTTACAGACAGCTTCTTGTTCGTATAATTTATGATCGATAGAGGCGGCAATGAATTCCGTATAATCTACAAAAATAGAATATGCAAAAATAGAATATCCGCTGCTAAATCAACTTGAAGCGATTGTGAACACACCAATAGTCCCGTTGCCGTCGGTGTCCAATTCCTCCAGTATTTCTACAATTTCGTCTCCGTATTTCACGTTCATATTCGCCAGGCCAGCGCTAACTTCCTGAAGCACAATCACAAAATTCAGAAGCTTCTATGGATGTTCATTTAAAAACGTACTGAGATGGTTAAGACGCCATCAGCGTTTTTGTCAAGCGCTGAGAAGATCTCATGAAGCTTTCCGATATCTTTCTCCGTCATCTAAAAAAAAATGTAATGGTCATTCAAATGATGTGATCGTCATTCAAATCCTTGGTGTTTAATTTTGCCCCCCATTTCCCTCCAAGGAGTCAACTGCAATTGGGACATACCTGGTAGGCCACGACTGTTAAAGCGAGTTTTTTCAATTTAATGTGGCGCTGGAAATTCCTAAACTTCTCTAATAAATCCCCCCCAAGCTCTGAAGGACAATTCAGCACGACATTAACAGACATTATAGGCCATGAGGCTCACTATTGGTTAATGGTGACTCTTGCGTTAGCGCTGCTTGGTTGTAATACTGAACCCAAGGATGCTGTAGAGCTTCAGAAGCAGTGAGGCGCTTGCGGGTTCAAATGTCAAAAGTCCACGAATAAGATTTTTGGCGTGATCTGAAACTTTCTGGAACAACATTTAATAAGAATGGGATGAAGGACTTACTCCCCAGTATTTGGCCTCAAACGCGTATTCACCAATTTTAACTTTTCGCAATATTTCCTTATTGTCTTTCCCATCTACAACAACAAAACATCCAGACTTTTAGTCTTGGATCCCTCAAGTGGATCCCTCAAGTGAATCCCTCAGAAGTCACATCGGTGGATAATACGTTTCCATAGCTACAGACTTACGAAACGGAGGAAATCCGCTGAGTAATATAAAAAGAATGACGCCAGCACTCCAAAGGTCGCACTGCTTGTCATAATTTCCAAACAACACTTCGGGAGCGACGTAGTACGGCGTCCCAACGACGGAGGAAAATTTATGATTTTTGGTGCATTTAGCAGCAAACCCCCAATCTACAAGGAAATGGATTTGCAAAAGAAGATCATGCAGAAAGAGGGAGACGGGCGACTTGAAATCGGTGGTGACACTTACCAATAACCTTAAGGGCGCTGAGAGGTGAGGAGTCGCTGTATAGAACATTTTCAGGTTTGAGATCTCGATGCATTACATCATTTGCATGGCAATAAGCAACGGCTGAGAGGATTTGCTTCATAATTGAAGCAGCATAGCGTTCACTGAAATGTCCACTCTTAATAATACGATCAAAGAGTTCTCCTCCTGTACATAATTCCATCACCAAGTATAAATCTTTTTCATCTTCGAAGACTTCAAACAAACGGATGATGTTGGGATGATCCAAGCGTTTCCTACAAGTGAATCAGATGACAGTATAGATATCGGATAATATCGAATGATGAATAGATAATATCGAATGATGAATAGATAATATCGAATGATGAATAGATAATATCGAATGATGATTGGATAATATCGAATGATAATTAGATAATATCAAATGAACGTGTTCATCAATCATTTCGGTGATTTGCTTACATGATAAGAATCTCTCTCTTTAGACGAGTTATATTTTCTATTTTCGGTTTATATACAATTTTAACTGCGCGAGTTGTTCCTGTGCGGAGATCTCGTGCGGCGACAACTGAACCATACGATCCCTTTCCAAGACTCTTAATATTGATATCATAATAGTCCTTCAACGAGGAGGATCCTGAAGCAATCAAGAAAACACTTTAAAAAAACACACTTTTTGAGTGAGTGTTCGTTCTAGTGACGAACCCATTAAAATTTCCTGCTTGATGATTGATGAGCGATGAAAAATTGGTTTCATCGAAGCGCTTGGAGATCCAGGAATGTTGACTGAAGATCGCCGTCTTCTTTCTGGGGAAGCCAAGCCCTCCATAAGCATCGCCTTGCTGATGGTTTCTGTCAAAAACGATGATGAATCAAGAAATAGACGAAGACGTACCTGTGGAGAGCTGGGTAGACGCCTCAGTGAAGGACTTTGAGGTGATAATGTATTTCCCAGATGACGAGCTCATTTCTGGCTTTGACGATGAAGGGGGGGCGAGAGGCGACAAATCCTTGGGGCCCTTAAGAAGACAAATAGAGTGAGAGTCCTTCTCTGCTACCCAGTTACCACAGGGACTAGGATCTACACACCTTTCCGCCAGGTTTTGCACACTTCGTGCAAAGATTTGCCAGTTCAGGTTTCGTTGTATCTGGAGCTTCTATATTGGACGAGATGAGCATTCAGATTTGGATGTCCTTGATCGCGTTCATTAGCGGCGACGGCAGCTCCTGAAGTTGTCATACATGAAGAAGATAGTCACACAGATCATACATTAATTTGCATGGAGAAAAATCTGGGCCGCCATGCCAATGTCCCAATAGTCAGAACATTCAAGCGATCAACAGATTAATAGGATGTTATTCATTTATGTCCCAATAACCCCACTGACTAATTTGAGTCCCAATGACCCAAAACTCACTAATTTGTTCCCTGTGATACGTGGATCCGCCATGAACAGTATGACGATGCCCTGGCGAGGCGGGCGACGTTCCGGTTCCGGCCTGGAGAGAAGCTTGAGAAGCGCCTCCCGTGTCACAACTCACCTTCATAATTTGAAAGATTTTTGGGAATGACAAATAGAGAAAATATCCCACTTAAACAAAAGTGACTGAATTGGGAGGAGACAAAAAATGATGAAGATTAACGGCACAAAAAATGGCGAGGTTGCCTTTTCAAGCTGAATTGTTGAATCATTGGAGGATGAGACTGCGGCACATACGAAACTTCCTTGGTATGGTCAAAGGATTGGTTTGGATTCAGTGATAGTTAGTCCTGATGGACTCCGCTGTGTTCTTGATATCAGCGACGAGGATCATGCGGTTAAGAGGTCAGATGGCTTTTCTGGTCCGCCATTCTGATTTGGCAAGCTCTCCGGTATCAACTGGTTGCATGCACCACTTGCTGCTTCTTATCAATGAACTATGCCTTCCATATCTGAAACTGTGAATCCCTTATTCGGATGAACCTTCTTCTTATTGTAAGTTTTGTGTGGGGTTGTTTGTATTCAAAATAGAAGATTCATTTTTGAGTTCGCTTTGAAGGTTTTGTTTTCTTCTCTTCTTCTGTGTTCGTCTCATTTTTGAACTCTGAGCTCTTCAGCGTTGTATTAAAAAATTGCTGTAGAGCTACAATTTTATGAACAGCTTCAGCATAAGCGACGATCTGCACACAAATGTCAATATTTGGGACACCAATGGCACAACGCACTTGTTTTTGTTTGTCATCCAAAGTCTTTCGTCGACTTTCGTCTTTCTCCCATTCGTTGTAGCGGTTCTTAATGTGGTTCCACAGAACATGCGTTGGGGCGTCTCTGTTGTCCCAAAACAGATCACGACAAAAAAGATAAGCGAACGTAGCGACTTTATGCGGAATTTCGGATGGAGGCGCGCTGCATCAATAAGACGAGGTTGAGATGACGTGGTGCTTTGCATATGGAGCGTTTTTGGGCGTCTTACCTTCCAACAGCTACAGAGACTACTTGTTCGAAGAGTTCATTAGCTTCATCAGACAATGGCGCAGGGCTTTCAAATACTGATGCGAGTTGCTCAACAGTGTCGGTTGTTGTTGGAACTAGTGCATTCCGCGGGGAAGAAGTCGCGGTAAGATCCATTTCGACGAACTGAAGATTTTCCTGGCAATATCACAAGTTGACATTTAAAAAATGAAAAACAAGTTGTCTATTAAAGGTCTCTAATTCATGTCTTACTTCAGTCAGCTGAAATATTGGAGCATCAATTAATTGAGTCAGGAGGTTGATAGCTAAGGAATAGTGTTTGGGTAAAAGAGGAGTTTTGATTTCTCCTTGTACGGAAGACGCCAAAGAAGGGAGCGAAAATCCCTAAAAAACAAAATCCAAAACGGTCAAGCAAGGAGTCTCCGTTGTGTGTCACCCCGTCCATAAATGCCAGAGTGTATAAATGAAGTCCCAAATTACCTGCTCCCATAGATTTGTGTTGTTTGTATGAAGATCGTTGATGGCTTTTGGGAAATCAGGAGACGGATTTAGCGCAAGTGTCCGGATGCGTGCTGCGAGTTCAACGACAGTCGCGATTCGGTCAGAAACGAGAAATATTAAGAAATCTACGCAAGAGGGAGGAATGTGTGGACGGTCCTTCTTCGTCATGGGAAAGGCGGACACGAGAGCGGCTGTTAGATTGAGCCATTCAGAAAAGAGAGGACGACAACTGCGGAAAGATTTTTCGCGCGACTTGGAAAAATCTTGATATTCTGATTGAGAAAAAGTTTGGGTTCGTAGATCGCGTGCCTTTAATCGTTCAAGAAATCGATCGGGCGGCAGAAGATGTTTCGCCATGGGATTATTCGAAGTCGACGGAACAGAAATGTCCGCATCAGATGAAGACGATGGACATTGATCACGGGAAGCGATTGAGGCTGCAAATTGGCGACGAGCACTTTTTGAAAATTCGAATCGCGACTAAATTTTTCAAATTCTATCGGAAAAGTTGAATTCAGATAATTTTCGAAACGCGTTGCAAGATGTTTACGATGCGACCAGAAAAGATTAACTGCAGCACGATCTACTAAATTTGATTGAGAATCGTCGGATGTTCGAGTGGATGACGCGATGACAGAATGAACAAGACCAGCGATCCAGAAATTGAGATAACGATGTAAGATGCGTTCTGAATCTGACAGAGCATCACATGCATCACCAGCAACGAACATCATTGCTCTTAATCGGTCGAATGGGTGGAATGAAAGAATACGAAGAGGAATTGAGGGAGACAGAATGGATGATTCCGATGATGGAGATGGGATAGAATCGGGACATCGGGGAGACGGGAGTGGATTGGGACATGGGGGGGAAGGAGGAGAGTCATCAGCTGCTTTTCGCCTTCTTTTTCGACGGGGTTCTTCGATGACTTCAGTTTCCGTGTTGGATTTCATGGTTGCATTGATGTTCATCAATTGAGGTTCCTGAGAATCTGAAGTGGTCTGCCTTGATTGTCTTTTTTTGTTTGATGAGTCGGAGCAGGTCTTGCTTTAATTTTGGTGGAAGCTTGCTGATGATGTTTGGCCATTGTGAGTGAGGGACTCTCGTCAGATCTAGATACACTTGCTCTGCAGTCTGACCCATCAAGCTATTTATAATTGTGAATAAAAGTCTATAATGGCTTCAGCCACTTGGTGAGGGGGGGGAAGCGCTCCTAAACCTGTAAGCAGGCAAAGGTCCGGTTGCTGTTAGATTACAGGATCAATCAACACCTGTGTCCCCACACGCCAGTTGTTTTTCAATTGGATCGAATATCTGAATAGAAAATAACGAAAAGGGTTTAAGACGATCAAGCGAGAGAAAGGGATTCTTCATTTGTAGTTCACCTTCATATTGAATTCGTTTTAAGATATTGAGATGTTTGCGAGTTAATGGATGTTCCCACATCAAAGTGTTCATTGCTGGAAACATCTGAAATTGTATTTGGGACATGTTGGAGTAGTCAAGATGTTAGATCATTATGTAATCAAGAGATGTCCCAAACATGTTGATTCTCTTACGATGATTGATTGTGCTCCTTTAACGTCCCACGCTCGAACTATACATGTCTATCAGAGAAATATCACAAATGATATCTCATACATCGCGTCTTACTAAAAGATTGTCACAGAGACCATTGACGATCTTAGCGAGAGTGTTTGCATCAAGAGGTGCGATCGCGAACATTGTCGCCCAACGGCGAAGCTACAGAGATGACGAACTTCATTTGTGATAATGATGATGAGGATGATGATTACCTCTATATGGAGGACGGGGTCACCTTTGACTTTCCAGTCCTTCCATTCCTGATCGTCTGTATAAATGTCAGCATCAATATTTCCTGGAAGGAACGCAAGAGCATTTTTCGTTGCAACAACGCGAATCTGAAAATGAAGATGTTTGTCATCAAAAGTTCAAAATATCACCTCGAGTTTAATTTGGCGTTCAGAAGCTTCTCGTTTTAAACAATTTATAATTTCTGGAATTTTGATTGTCGCCACACTCCCAGTGACACCAAGAAGGAGATTAAGTGTGGGCGGGTCAGACATATGGGAACAGATAATGACTGAATTTAATAACTGAATTAATCAGCCAGCAGGCAACCAGCTCTCTGCGATTCTGAGGGATTATTTTGGTGTCAAGTAGATCAAAATTCGTCGCGCTAAAAAAACTGCAAGAAGTGTGTTGCTTCTTGCTTTTTTCTATATTCGAATCGACAAAAGACATTTATCTCGATGCCGTAATTATTCGAGTCGACAAAAGACTTTTATCTCGATGTCGTAAACAAATCAAAGATAATAATCAAAAACGAGGCTTATGGTTGCAATATCTGAAATAACAAGACTTAAGAAGAGATAGACAATAATCAGAACTGACCCTCCCGGATTCTTGTCCAAGTAATTCTGATGATTTGGTTCAGCTTCGTAGAATTCGGATGGCTTGGCCTGAAAGAGAGAAGAGGTGCTTAACATCAACAGAACATTGCTACACATCGCTTATCAACAGAATATATTGTTATCAACAGAATATATTTGTGAATTTCAGACCATCTCGATTTGCGTGACGATATTCCCGTTCCAGTGTTTCTCATTCATTTCATCAAGAACAGATCGAGCTTCTTTTTCTTGAGTTTCGTCGTGAACAAAAATGGCAGATCGATATTGAGTCCCAACGTCGTTGCCTTGTTTGTTTTTAGACGTCGGATCCTGAAATGGAATCAATCACATCAACCTGGAAGTCCAACATCACATCACTATAACAGCTTGACTGGTCTCAGACTGTAGGCACTTACATGGATCCGGAAGAAGTATGAACAAAGTTGACGGTAAGTTACAGCATTCTATACGGAAATCATGAAACTGAGAGCGTCACACGAAACGCTTACCGGATCGAACTCCACTTGGAGAGCTTCCGCATGTCCAGTATTGCCTTTGCACACTTCTTCATATGTCGGATTTTTCAATGAACCTTTTCAGGAGAAGGAAGTTCACTCCAAGCAATCCGGTGATTCCATCTATGCGTCACTTACCACCGACGTAACCGACGGATGATTTCACGATTGCGTCACCAAACTGATGAAAATGGACCAATTGAATCTCCAGCGAGATCAGAACTACACTGACCTCCTTTTTGAACCATTTCTGCATCCCCCCAAAAGCAACCCCCTCCGAAAGTAGCAACGCGGCTCATCGACAGGACCTGAACAGAATGAACTGAACCGGTACATGTACCAATAGTTTAGTGTTCCATTCACCTAAAACGCTCCTCAATTTTATAGTGGTGTGAGTGATTTTAGGTTTATAAACTGATCCATTTATTATTTAATCAATTATCGCATTCAGCATTTTTTTTGTTCTTCTGTCCGCTTCAACTTCTTCTTCGATTTTTTGAATGTCTGCGAGCGTCAACCTTTTAGACTCTGACTTGGCGGCCTTTCGCACACAGATCTGTCAACGCCATCAAAACGGTGTTTGTCTTCACTCTGACCGATGTTTCTGGAGTCATTGCCAAACATGGCAACGGCGAGATCCAACGGTGTTCCCATACTCGTAAGCGCCTCTACTAAGCGCCTCCACTCCTCATCGCTATTATTGCGCAGGTCGAAATTGTGCCCTGAAATTGAATTTGTCAAGAATGGAATGAAGATGACTTTGAAGCGACGATGCACGCGGGGAAAGGCTGTACGATTTTTTATTCATTTCATATAGTCAAAAACGTGTCTTCCTTGTAGTGCGGATATTCCCATTCTAAAGAAGAGGAATTGTATCATCCAGAACTATATAAAACGGTAGGTGACTCAGTGAGATGATCTCGTTGTATTTTCTTTGATAGAAAATGTGCAACTCATTTCCCAACTGTTCCCGCTATTATTGTCCTTTTGCTCATTCCAAAAACGAGTTACGCGTGGTCAATTCATCAGATTTTTCTCCCCTCTCATCTGGAAGCTCGTGTTCAACTGTCTCATCGCCTAGCATCGGACCGCACTGTGTTTCCCCAAAGCTTTCGTATAGGGATCTGGATGACTACGATAGAGGCCATAGCTTTCAGCCAGCAACGCCAAGTTATCCTAATCCTTACAATTCTTATTTTTCGTCTCAACAGGAACGCCTCGATCAAGATATGACAACTTTGTTGCTAAAAGAAGTTAAAAAAGCCGCCGCAATTTCGTCGATTCAGAGGGAGCTGAACCCTCCTCCTGGCCTTATCAGACAATCGCGGTGCTCCCCAACAGAAAATAACTTGTCCGCCTTGCTCCAAATTTTTTTCAGATACCAATTCAATCCAAAATCTTCTGGATCAGTATTTGACTCTCGACGCGATTCGTCATTAGGACGGCGCTTCTTTTCTAGTGTTTTTGTAATGCTTTTATTGTAGGCCTATTTTTATTTGAGCTAACGTGAACAGTTGTACAGTGCAGTAACATCATGGGGGAGTGTCATTAAACCAATTAGCAACATTTAACGATTTGTTTGCACCCAGCCATCAACATCAAACTTGCATTGAGCGAAGAATAGTCCATGAAATGTTTTCTGAACACGCGCGCCTCCTTGCCTAATCTGCTTGCATTATAAACCGTCCGCTTTGAAGTGTTTGTTAAGTACCAAGTGAAAAAGAAACAGGACTTGAGCGAATCACACATCCGCGCAGTTCACACTCTTCGTTTTTGTCGAACAGCAATTGAGCAATTCAGTACTCTGGTTTTCATTTCCACACAAGACAGTTTCATTTGTCAAAGATTTTTAAATTCATGCAGCGTGTTCAATACTCAACGAAAGATCTCTCAGAAGCGTCAAATTCGGCATTTCCGAATCGTATGATGAATCGAGGATATCGATCTTCCACTCTCACTGAAACAAAAACTTCTGAAGGGTCTCGTTCAGCCTCTCAGAGTCTTCATCAGTCTCAGAGTCAGTCAGTGAGAAGCCAACACACCGCAGCTTCACAGCACAGATCAGGGACGACAAGAAGCTCCAACGAAGAGCCAGCCACGAATTTCATCTGCAGTGATGCAGCCGAGTCGCCGAGTATCAAGTGTGTCACGGATTTCTCAAGATTTTCATTTGGTTTCAAACAGCAGCGAAGAAGCTGGGAACTCGGAGAGCGGAACACCAAGAATTCCGCTATCCTTCGGTTCTCGTCATCCAAGTAATGAGGAGAATTCCATCCAACAGCAAACAGTCGACAGACGAGCCATGAGACCTCAAAAGCTCTTCTCAGCTGAGAGTGAGGGAACACCTGGCAGCAAAGATCAAGGAGCTTTCAGTCGAAATAGAGAGAGAATTCCGACTCAACGATCGAGTTCATTAGATCGAATTCAACTTGGAGATGCGGAGAGAAAATTTCAGAACTTTTTGAAATCTGAAAAAGGTGCTCCAATTTGTGTTTGTAGTGCGGCACCCTTCTATGAAAGAGAAAGGATCAACATGGAAAAGAAAAAAGCATCATTAAGAGAAGTAAAAAAACTTTTGAATTGAATAAATGTGATTTATAAATTGGATTTATAAAAGTGATAAATTGGATTTTGAACGTGTCATCGCTTCAGGAAATGGAGTCTGTGAAACGCGAGTTGACACTTCAAAGACAACAGAAGCAACAAATTGCTGAACACCTTGTAAACGTTCAAACAGCAGAAGAATGTGTTAAAGCAAAACAAGAAGCGTTAAAAGCAACAGAAGAAGGTTTACTTGAAGATCAAGAGAAAATTGAACGTAGGGAGATTCTCTTACGTGACGAAAGGGCTGAAGTGGAGAAGCTGAGAAGTGAGTTGTCATTGAAAGAGAAAGACCTTGAAATCGAAAGGAAACGATATAAAAGAGAATTAAACAAGTGCGAACTGAAAGTGAGAAATGTTAATTGATCAAAATTACTCAATGATAAAGTCTATTGATAATGATGATGATAATGATGATGATGGTTCTTGTTCAAATCAAAAAGTTGCTCCGTAGGCAGAAGCTCAGAAGGAAGAAGCCGCAAGACTACAGTCCCAATTTGAGAAACTTGAGAAAAGGGAATCAGAACTGATTGTAAGAGAAATCTTGAAAAAATCAAGTTTTCGTGTTTTAACTTGTTTATTTGTTGATTAGGAGGGAGATCGGCAAATTCGAGAAGCCAGAGAAAACTTAAACATCCAGCAATCTGAGTTAGACGCGTTGAGGCTACAAATTCAGGAACGCGAAGTTGGCTTAGCGGAGTCTGAGATAGAAGTATGTATTCATGACTGTGAGAGATTAGAGTTGTTGATGAAACAAATTTGTTGATCATTCAAAGATAAAACTCGAGTTTTGATGATGATGGATAGATACATCGAATTTCAGGTGGAGGAGCGTGAAGGTAAATTAAGTCGGTGGGAAGAAGATTTGCGATTAAAAGAGAAAACTCTCGAAGAACAATCGCGACAAATAGAAGAACTCAAAATTGTCAGTCCCAATCCCGCTGGTGGAGCGTAGAGTATGAGATGCAAATCTTTCACCCATTCTTGATGTATCAAATTTGCAATCTTGAGATTTGAAAGTTTGTCATTTTTCAGGTTAGCGAGAAGCATGATCAAGCGCTGAAGAAGAAATCCGAACTTTTAGATTCCGATTTGCAGCAATTGCAGAATCAGAGACGAGCGGTAGGAAAGTATGGATTATGGAAAAGTAGACTGATGACGGAAAGTAGACTGATGACGGAAAGTAGACCGATGACGGAAAGTAGACTCACTGTCGATTATGAGAAGTAGAAATGTTATGAAGAACATCTTCTGTTTGAATTTGTTGTAGTTGGACGCTGAAAGAGAAGCGTTAACGTCTGAAATAGAGACTTGGCATGCAAAGCGTGAAGCAGAAGATTTCCAGAAAAATGAAGAATATCAGAAGTGAGTGAATGAGATTCTATAAAGTTGATTCACGATGATGACTGGGACAGAAAGGTGCGAAGTTTGGAAGAGAAGGTTGAAGAACTCGACAGGAAAACGAAAATGCTGAATAAGAAGGAAACGACGTAAGAAAGCGATTTCAAATTAATGATGAATTTCAATTATCGAATAGATTAGAAGAATTTGAAGCAGAATTGGATGAGAGAGTCTCTCGATTGCGGAACTCAGAGGTAGATTTAGAAGGGATCGCAAGAGAAGTCATCTAATTTGAATTCATCTTATTTCAACTCTATGTCTGATGTCTGTTTAGAATGAAGTGGCTGAAAAACAGGCTGATCTTACAAAAAGAGAACAACATTGGACGAGTCTTGAAGAAGAATTACGGAGTAGATCCGAGAAAATAGAAGTGGGTCGTCATCTAAGGACTTTGCCGATGATGAAGTTATGGCTAAGTAAAGTGTTGTTCAGGCTGAGCGTCAGAAAATGCTGAAAACACGAGCTGAGATTGAAAAAACAAGAGCAGAGAGCGACGCAATTCAAGGAGAACTGATTAGAGAAAGAGATCAAATGAAGCGGATGATATCGGAAGTAGAAAAACGGGTAACGAGTCAAAATAGCAACCCCGAGTCATGGAAGGAGTTTTTTTAAATGTTTTATTTGATGGTCAGGAGAGTGATGTCAACAAGAAGATCCATGAAGTCGAGAAGAAAGAAAAGAGTCTTGACCTTCGAGAGTCTGTCTTATTATCGCAGGTAAACAGCGAAGGGTTGTGTTGATGCTGAAAGATGTTTGTTGCCACAATATTCACCAAAGCAATTCGTTCGCTTGATTAGTTTAGTGAGAGGGGTTTCGTGAATATGGATCAAACGTTGAAGGCAGAGATGCAAATAAATGCATGATTTCAGGAAAAACGATCAGAATGGCATCTCTCCGTCATGCAAGATGTTGTCGAACAGAAGGAGCAGCTTGAGCTTATGAAGTGGGTGATTCAATTCGCTTAAATATGCAAGCTTCTTGTAGGCAGACGTTCGAATTTGAGAAACAAGCCTTTGCAGAAATGCGAAGTGCTTTAGAGAGTCAGTATGAGAGCAGCAGCAAAACGATGCGAGCACGAGAAGAGACTCTGTCAAGGCACGAAGTAAGGAAATGACGATAAAACAAATGGACGTATGGCGTTGGGGATGGAACAAAAAATGGGGACTAGATTCTTGATGAGGAATATGAAGCTGTATTGAGGTTTCCGTGTCCCAAATCAAAGAGATGTTTGTAGAATGGTCTTTCTCTTCGTAGATGAGTTTGAAGCAACGGGCGAGTGAACTTCAGCGACAGGAACATTTGTTGGATCATCGCATCAAAGAAGAGTCTGGAACATTCAAGCACAAGCTTTTAACTGTCGGACGACCATCAGACGTTCCTGTCGTTCGGCAAACCGAAAGACTGTTTCCAACGATGTCTTCATTTGATTCCGGACGCTTGCCGCTTCTTCAGTTAAATGATGTTGTCAGACCGAGCTCGCATCGCGCTTTGTCCGCAACTGCGCCTGCGAACAGACTGATTAAATCGGCCACCCGGGAATCCATTTTGCCGAAGTTGTCGTCCGATAGTCCTTCGGTCGATGACGCCTCAAGTCGAAGGCTACAGAGTAATCGCAGCGCACGACGACAACAGCGAGACCCTGAAGGGAAAAGGAAGAAGAAAGAGTCTCGTAAAAGATCGTCATCGCAATCCAGACGGTCGGCAGCATCGGATGGTATAAAAAGTCCCACAGCGACTTTGGGACAGAGCGAAACTGAGGATGAAATCTGTCGGGAACGTGGGCATGCGACTTTGCTTAGTCGCACAGATGAGTCGAAGGACAAAGATAATCGTAGTGACAACAAGATATCGAGTGATGATCTAAAGTTACGAATGATACCGTGTGATGCAACGAATCGAGAGCATCGACTGTCCTTGGAAGAAGATGTTGAGGAATCACTAGCAACACCGAAAGAATTCAAATCAACTCCTTTGCTGCTTCTTGAACGGATGAAGAAAAGCGTGGAGCTTCGGAATCCGAGTGGCATTGAAACGACGACAGAAGACGAACAATTAACTGGTGGATCCAGTGGGATGAAGCGAGTACCTGAAAGCTCCAGGAGTCGCGCTCGTCAGGGAAGACCTGAAAGTATAAAAGAATCATCACAAGTTGGAAACGAGTTCATAGCAGATCACGAGAATACAACTTTGCTCAGAAAACCCGAAATAGGAAAAGAAGAAGAAAATCCATCCGACATGAAAAAGGGAAACAAGGAAGAATCCCAACCAGAATTTGGGAGAAATGAATCTCAAGAATCAGAACGATTTACTGAATCTCCATTAAAATATTTCGCGTCATCGAAAGGCTTGTATTCAAATTTAATGGACAGCTGTGAGAGTGCTTTAAATAACTCCATGGGGGATGGAGCTGACAGCCCTATTCTTGATTTTTAGAAATATCTTTTTTCCAAATATTTTTGGAATTTGTTTTGTGTTTTAAAATGTTTGAGATGTGTATTGATTGTTCCTATGAGTGTTTTAATCGTTGGGAAGTCCCAAAGTGTCTTGAAATCCCAAAGTGTACTGAAGTCCCAAAGTGTATTGATTGTTCATCACTCTGTTCCGATCTTCATCAAAAAAAATAAATATGAGGAAGACTTAAACAAAAAGGTTTATCACTGGACTAAGCTTCGTCAAATCACACTGGATGGCCTTCTGTGCATCCAGGGACGCTTGAAATCTTAAGGGGGATAAAACTGGTTAAAACGTTACTTTTAGCATTACTGTTGGGGCTAGACTCATTTGGGACATTCCCTGAGATATTTGGGACATCCCCTGAGATATTTGGGACATTCCCTGAGATATTTGGGACATTCCCTGAGATATTTGGGACATTCCCTGAGATATTAGGGACATGGGTGGCGATATTTGGGACATTCGCTGAGACATTTGGGAGATCGATTAATGGGACAACATTGCTACTTGTGGTGCCATCAGGAGCGATTGGCGGTCTGTAGCGAATCGTTTCTTCCATTCCATGGGGCGACCCCATTGTAACTGAACTGTTCGCAGGACTTCGACTCAAATGAAGCGCTTGAGTCGATCTCGTTTTCGCTGCGAGCAATGCTTGAGCAAGTTGAGTTGTTTCCGATGGGGAGACTCGACGTCTCAGTAAGGACTCAAGAAGTCCAGGATCAATCTCGCTTCGTAATGGTGCTACAGACGGCTGACGCGTCGTTGCTGCTTGGAGGGCGGCCTGTTGCTGTGCCTGGAATTGCTGGGAATGCGCTTGGCGTTGTTGCTGTAATAGCGCAAGGAATTTCTGGGTGGAATCTGGTTGGGGGTCGGGCGCAGGGCGTGGAGGTGGATGTAACTGGTGTTGTAACTGGTGTTGTGGCTGATGTTGCGTCTGATATTGTAACTGGTGTTGTGGCTGATGTTGTGGCTGATGTTGTGCTTGATGTTGTGCTTGATGTTGTGGCTGATGTTGTGGCTGATGTTGTGCTTGATGTTGTGGCTGATGTTGTGGCTGATGTTGTGGCTGATGTTGTGCTTGATGTTGTGGCTGATGTTGCGTCTGGGGTTGTGGCTGGGGTTGTTGGGAATGGTGTTGGGATTGCTGTAAGACGCGAGACCTTAAAAAATTCTGGAAACTCTCCACCAATCCATTTCGCTCCAACGCGGTTCCAACCGGCGTGGCTTGACTTTTGACTGAAGGGGGTAAATTCGAATTCCTCAAACGCTCAACAAGTCGTTGTGCAGTAAGTTGCGACGTTTCTTGGTCGGACTGGGTGGTTTGCTCTCGTCCAGCAAGGGCATAGCGAACGGCAAGGGCATGAATCAAGTCACTCGTTCCTTCAGGCAACCGTTGTCCATTTTGACGCGCAGCAAGCGCGGCTGAAAGTAACTTTGCTATCTGTTGGTGTGTTTGTTGTTGTCGAATAGGGGGAGCCTCGTGGGTTGGCGTCATTCTTTGACGATCCAAGTTATAGGGCTGCCGGAGAGCAGAATCAGCCTGTAGATAGGAAACGTATGGATAAAACGTCGATGGGATCCTTACATTTGGGACAGACGGGACAAGATCAGGACTGTCTAATACAATCATCGATCTCTCATTCGAGATTCCTTCTTTTCCTCCCTGAAGAATGGTACAGGGGCGCTTAGCAAGAGGAGGTTGAACGCTCGAGCTTCGAGGTCCCAAAATGTCAGTCGAGGAAAGATGAAGAACAGTGGAATCATTCAAAGGTGCAGGACGTTTACGAGATTGTTGACCTGCTGAAAACAAAATCGCCAAATAAGAATCCTGTTATAAATGTTTAATCTCTATCAACTCACATCTTTGCTGACGAGCCCGTCTCGACTGCCCGCCTTCGCTCGCTTCGGACAAATTCACGTCCTCTTCTGGAACACGTAAATGAACGTTCCGTGGTCCAGGAGTGGGATTGAACGAGGCGTATCGTGTTTGCATTTTCGTTGGCGCTACAGTGTTCGCTTGATGATACGTGGGAATGGGTCTCGCCTTTCTGCTTCGTGAAGTACCACGATCTTGGGTGAATGCTTCGTCTTCAACAGGTTGCCGTCTTGAACTTGATGCTGGAGCTCGTCGTCTTGATGATTTCGCCGTTGGAATGTCGATTGATGGATCGAGTAAACTCCCACCAGCAAATTTCGTTGATTTTTGTTGTTGATTGTGTGCCTTCCATGAGCTTAGTATGGATCTATAGAGCTTCGCTTCGTGGCCAAGCTTCTTGCGAAGATACAAATCAGCCAATCGTCGCGCATCAGGATCTTTGTCTCCAACAGCCTGTAAAGCAGCTAATCGTCTTCCAAATGTTTTAGAAAGTTTTGACAAATTCGAATCCAATGATCTGATAATTGCATCAGGGGGGACTCCATAAGAAGATCCGATTCGCCCAAGATGACGTATTAAGGTGGAAGAGTCCGGAGGCGTGCGTCGTCGATACATTCCTATAAAAAGATAAATAAAATGATAAATAAGAAGACAAAAAGATAAAAAGATAAATGATTCCGCAATTCCCATTACTATGCAACATCTATCGAATTCGTTTAACTCACCCGGTGCTATTTCTTGGGTTCCTTCCCCTTCATTCAACGACTCTTTTGTCTTTTCGTTAGCTTCTTCATCAAGCTCATTGAGAGATAATCGCCACTGGGAGAGCAAAGTGTCGCTTGGGTACATGATTAATCGCGACTCAGGCGCCTCTTTCGCTGAAATTATAGGAGTTGATTCGGGAGGCAAGTTTTTCAAATCAAGTTGAGAAGATTCAACCTCCCTTCGAATGCAACAAGCTTCGTTGGCGATTTCTTGCAGTTGAGTATTCTCCATTCTATTGAACGCATCATCGAATACTTGGATTCCAAGTTGCTCGTTTGCTTTTCTTGAAATCGATTGGATTCTGGCTTCCGAGTTTCGTTCCTTATTTTTATAATCAACACAATCAGACACGAAATCCAGCAGCTGAGTCACTGTCGCTTCGTCAATCTCCTTCAATGGATCTTGCGTCACCTTGTCACGTTCTGAATCATCTTGAGAAATCAATCCAGCCATCTTTGCCAGAATCACAACAAGATCTGCACGGTCCTTCGCAACCTTTGTTTTTAGAAAAGGCAGACAGACTGACTCCCACATTGATTTTTGACCACTTGAGATAGCTCCACAAGAATCGCAGGGTTCGTGTAACAACTTCAGTTCTCTGAAAAAGATCTCCGCCACATTATCAGATAAATGCGTGAGACTTTCAGGTGTCGGATGAACCACATGATGATAGAGCTCGGCAGGGAATTCAACGTTTTCAAGCTGAGACCAAAATTTTGCTTCGTGACTTCGAAGAATCTCGTGAGCTCTTCGTCTTCTTGAATCGCGATTGAAATTTCTGATATGCTGCGGTCGAGTGAGCGCTGAGATTGCTGAACATGGAGAAATAAAGATGAATATGTAATCTACAAGAAATTTGGGAAACTCGATTTGGGACATGTTCGAGTCATATGAGGCCTATTGCACTTCGTGAGACTACAACTCGATAGTAAACTATCGATTCTTGTATGTGGGTTTGATAGTTTTCGACTCACTATTTCCTATTTTGTTTGACTTGGGATCATCACAATGGGTTGTATACCACAAACGTTGAAGAACATCTTCAGCTTCGCGAGTCCAACTGGTTGCTGAATCAGATTTCACACCAAACTCTTTATTCTCAGCTTTCGCTTTCAAATCCATCAACGATGCTGCAGAGTCGTCATCCACACCAAATGATAACTTCCCCCCACCACTCGGTTCTGCTCTTCGACACGGACTGCTTCGCCTCAAACGTTTCGACATCCTTTGTGCCAGAACATCTCCATCCGAATCACAATGATCATCGCTCGAATACAGAGATGTATTATCTGAATCAGTAACATTAACAACAGCATCTTCTTCTATCTTTCCTTCCTGCAATTGTCGTGCATCGAATCTCAATTTAAACTTGGGATCATCTAATGGCAATTGACTCTTCTCCACAAACCTCCGACGCATTCCTCGACGTTGTATTTTATTTTGAATTGAAGGATCGATTGAGGAAAACAGAATCGAGAGTTTATCTTCCGGGACTGGGAAACACAATTTGGCGTCATTGCAACCAATTCAACGTTTGACTTACTTTTAATTCCAAGAAGCGTCAATTTCATCTCCAATTCAGTTCTTTCGGTATTTTTAGAAACATTCAATGACTCCGCTGTCGTTGTTACTGATGACGCCGATTTATCTTCGGTCTTCTTAGAGTCCTTCGCTGTTCCGTCGTCCACGTCACTTTGCAACGATTGCGGACGCGCTTTCCGTTGCCGAACACGCTGAGGGCGCGACTTCGTGGGTCCTTCTTTGTCGCTCGGAGGTGCTTCTTGCCGTAACGTAACAACTAACTCATCAGTTTCAGTCGGCGTCGTTTTCAGCAAGTCGACGACTTCTGCTTTCAGTTCCGGCTTCTTCACGCGTGACTTCGCACTACCAGCTTTGCTCGCGACAATCCTTATTGGCTTGCTCGTCTGTTTTTTATTCGCTGTCTGAACAGACGATGCAATCGTTTGTAGGCGTGTGCACACGGAAGTCCTTCGAGGCGATGGGGGCTCTTGCCTTCTCGCTGGCTCCCGACGAGGCTAACGCTCTACCGTTACACTCTGAACCTTTTATCTCGTGATCAGAAGAGCTTCCTAAACATACAATTCGGTCACGCGGATGATGCGCTTGGGGACAGTCCCCTGAGCTGCTCCAACAAACGCGCGAGCGAGCAATACTCGTGAAGATCGCTCGACGACAAATTCGACAATCGTTTGAATTCGTTGCGATTGACGGAAGGATGAAGAAGAGGAAGCTCCTTCATGTCGGAAAGAGCCGCTCGACAACTGTCCCAATCCAGCGCTTCAGGTGTCCAACGAGTTCCTCCGAAATTTTCCCAATCCGAGAGATCGACGCCGTATGCAGGAGAGAATGGATTAAACAAGCGTCGACGAATCATGACTCGAACGATCGACAGTATCTTCCAACACGTCGATGAGATCCCTCGAGGACTTCCGAAGTTGCATGGATGCGTTTGATGTCATGTGGATGATTATACAGGAGGGATTCCAATGACCAGAGAGGCGATGTAGACAAGCACGTGAAAGGAAGGACTGCAGTTTTATCAACAAGAAAAACAAGCTGCAAACAAAATAAATAAATTAGAGAAAAGGGAGCTTCTATCACTCACAGGAAGTTTTTTCGTCTTTTGTAGACGTCCTCTCAACCAACTGTGGGGCTATTGTCACATGAGATACATCTTGTCCTGATTGAGCTGTAGTATCGGATATGAATGGACGGTCTTTCGTTGTTAGGGAATAGATCGGAACATTCTCCGAAGCAAAAGAGAAAGGACAAACAACTGTGAATGTGGAATGACTCTCATTATCACGTGGATGTCGACGTGTCCCAAGACCCCTCTCTTCAGGCTTGAGGAGCGACTCGGTCGAAGATCTTCCAATCTCCCCATCATCGGCTATGAAACCAATTAATGAGCGACGCGTACGCGAACTCGTTGACTCTAACTCGTATGGCACAGAAAACTCCACCCACGAGCCAACTGAGAATTTCTTTTCAGAGCCATCGTTCGAAGGTCTTCGCCTCGCTCCTGATTTTGGTTCAACTTCTATCTCTTCACGAGCCCTTGTTACCCCAACGGGTTCAATCCGACTGACAAACAACATGTGAAGGACTGAAGCATGAGATCAACTGTCCCACCTGATAGCAACAAAGTCAACGGTGGGAGGAGCCAAATTCTGAGACACTGTGACTCCTACACCGGGACTTGCTGCTTTTACTCGAGAGGCGCGGGTGCGCGATGGAGACGCTGCTTTGGGAAGTGTCCCAAAAGAGGCGGCAGCCCGACGTCTCTTCGGTAGAACGCGCCCCTTGAATGCTGGCTCTCCTCCCTCGTCCACATCTGTTGCTCCCCTAGTTTGCCCGTCCAGTGTCTCGCTGGATTGGTCTATGCGAGATCGGCGACGAGGAGTTGGAGCACGAGACGCCATTTCCCGGTCAGTCGACCTCTCGTCTGAATCATTTTGGTTTTCTGCTTTGCGAGAGCGACGAGTCGGTTTGGAAGCGATTTCTTGTTGTCGCTCCAACAAATTCGCACAATCCTTATGTGAGAGATATCGAACAGATACAAATGCACCGTAGCGCTCGATGAGCTCAGCGTAATAGAAACATCCTTGGATGGCAACTCCTTCCGTCATCCACACTTTAACAACTGAAAAGAAGCGTGGGGCTCATAAAGCATAATTGTACATAAAGCAAATTATAATTGTACACAATCCTATCAGTTGTTCATGAAGACGACACTCTACATTCTGATCGTCATCAATCCGGGTTACGACTTACCAGGCTTGTAGTTGGAAATTTCAGCACGACGCCTGATAAGAACATCTGCGACTTCGTAGAGCCAAAAGACATCAGCGCGTTGTTGATTCCAACTCAAAACAACCTCACGCCCAGAAAAATACGTCTTTAGGAGTTCTATCTCATCGTTTGGGGGAAGAGACAGACCAGACGGCACCAATGGGGCATCGTCAAGTGACTCACTAGAAAGAGACTCTGAGAGATTTTTGACACCCTTTCTTCGTTTCGTTGAAGAGTCGGAGGATTTGAATGAGTCATCTTGGATTCGCTTTGCAATTTTGACTGCCAGATTGTACGTCTTCTTATTTGTTTGAAAAATTTCCCTCCATGGGTTTGACCAATCGTCATACGCGGGATATCTCCATTCAGTGAGTGGCAGCATACACGCTTGGGATATCAACTGAATGGAACAAAGAGATGGACGGATTCAATTTGATGATCTTCTTATTAAAATGTATTTTCTGATTAAAATGTATTTTCTGATTAAAATGTATTTTCTGATTAAAATGGGTTTTCTTACCTCTTCGTTCGCTAATCTCGTATCCCCGCTTTGGAAGGCACCAGATTGGATCAAATATTGGGAGGGGAGAGAATGTTTCAACGCCAAACCGTCGAGTTTACGCAAGAAAGTCTTGTGACAAAGATTCAAAATTAAATGGCGTAATATCTCGACCCCAGCGATTGAACAGTTGCGGAAGACAAGCTGGGACACGCCGTTGTTGATAACCCCCTCTATTGCAGATAGGCAACTAGGAATTTTGCAGTCAACAAAATTTTCTACAAGAAAATCAATCATTAAATTTTACTACGCGACAAAAACTGCCCTCACCAGAAATATGGAACCGTTGTAAATGGGGGAGCGTGAAGTTGAACGAAGCGAGCTACTGCTGTTGTGCGAGGTTCAGGCAAGAATTCTCCATAATCGAAGAGTTGAAGACATGAAAGATCCATGCCCTAAGAAATGCAAGGAAAAAGGATGATAACCGAGGCATGCAGAAATGGATAAAGCGATGCGTCAGACTAAGAGAATGCTCAGCTCGGCGAATGTGGCTATCTGGTTCCTCACCCTCAAGCCTCGCAAGAGATCGAAAAATTGGGAGTCTGACAATTGGGGAAAGATTGTAGATGTACAACTCATTGAGCTGACAACTTGGAATTTCTTGGAAGCGTTCAATATGTGAACTGTCACTTGAGGATGGCGGGACGTTGGAAAAAGAATCTGGAACTGGCCCCTGTAGTTGAAATGCAGAACGCGACTTGTTCGCTCAACATTTGCCTCCCGGCAAGAAGCGCTGAAAAATCTTGCACTGTTTCATCTTTCGCGAAAGAGCTGGACGACTCGAATTTCAGAGATTTAAGAGTTGGAAGTTTTGCCCGAATGGAGTCCTTCTCCCTTTCGAGTTTATGGCTGTCGATTCTTCCTCCAAAGACCAACCTCGTGCTTGCCTGGGAAGTAGAGGCCGACTGGCGAGGAGGAGACGAGACACGGCCCAGCTCTGCATCCGTAGAGAGATTCTTGGATTCATCAGGCTTTGCATCAGACATCTTGATGGCCAAGAGAAGGTTCTCTGAATTTGGGCAAGGTAGTAGAAATTACAGCCGCCAAGGATAACGATTGCCGCAATACCAACACGGTGAATTCTGACGCTAAAATGTTGAAGCGATGTCTTCTCCTGTTCCAAGACATTTCTTCTTTGACAGATCGTAATTCATGACCATTTATGAAGACAATTGCTTTAAGAAGAAAACAATCAGACACAGATTTTTGCCTTGCCTGAAGGCTGTACTGAAGGCTCAAAAAAAGTACCGCTGAAACACTTTCGGCCCGCCTAACTGTTGCTTAAGGTTGCTATCCACTGAGTATTACACCCGGGGCGGAGATTCCTGGTTTGCTGGCGTTGCAGGTCGGCTGCACGTTCCTCAAACACCACTTTGGTTATTGCCAGGTCAATTTCACAATTCTGCGACAGCCAATTGAAGGAGACAGTGCTGCAAAGCAAACAAACTATTTTAAGCTGATTATTCGTTAAGTCTCAAGCCCCTTCGTTAATGTGCTACAAAAACTGGACCCTAAACAATTTTGACATGCAAAACCATGCAGAAAAAACGCTTTTTTGTAGCTATTTTTTCCCGCACCTTTAGCGGCGCCCTGTGTCAGAATAAAAGGTAAGCGTTGAGCAAGAGGAAGAATTTCGGCAGGTTCGCATTCCAGTGTGACCCAAACAGATGACGACACCGAATCTGAGGCGGACGATCCTTCGTCTTCATGCTTCGTTCGCCCAGCCGTGATGGTTTTGAGCTTTCGTGGGCCTCCAATGATTCAATATCTTCAATCTTGCTGAACCGATCGATTGGGAAGAAAGGAAGGCAAGTCTCGTCGATTGGTGTGGTTCCTGTTTCTTCTATTTTTGACCCAAAGTCGCTCAAGTGGTGCGAATTGGAAGGGGAAGCTTGATTGGAACTCGCTGTAGTTGTGAGAGAGGCTGAGGGGGATACCTGGCAATTGAGTTGAACTTGATAGTTGTCGGGGTTGACTCGTATTTCTGGGCAGAGATCATTCAACACCATATCTTTTTTCCCAATAGTCCTGCAATTAGAAACCGGTACAAGCGTCTTTCTGACCTGCAAGAAGAAACTCATGACCGTCAAGCTCCTATAGAAGTATGAAGTCCTTCAAGGTCATCGTTGAAACGTTCACCAGTCAGTGAAGCACCAGAACCCATTTTCAGCGCAACTCACCCTCCAATTGTTTTTCTTCGGGATATCATGATCAATACAGGCTTGACTCACGAATAACACAGAGTTTCTGGTTGGTCCAGATCCATGTGCTCCGAACATTGGTCGGTATAGAACTGGTTCAGGAGTCGGAATGGAGCCGTTTGCGAGACCTAACGCGAAGCACAACCATTCGTTCTTTGGGGAGGAGGCCAAGTTCTGACGAATAAATTCTACTTGTTCGTTCGGCAGACAATGACTAGCAACTATCCTCTACTTATTGACATGGTATTAATTGACAGGCTATTATTATCTCACCCATTTCAGAGCAAACGATTTGTCCTCCTTTAATAATCATCTTTGGCTTGATTCCAAAAAACGCTGGAGACCAAAGAACAAGATCAGCCAAGAAGCCTTCAGCAACGCTTCCAACAAGATGAGAAATTCCTGACAACCAAACACCACTCTATACTAAAGGACCCGAATTTGATTTCGCAGTTTGTACCGCTCTCTGCACTCACCATGAGCAACTGCTGGATTCACTGTATATTTTGCAATATAGCGTTTAACACGGTAGTTATCATTCCCTGTTCCGATGTCTGGAGGAAGAGACCCTCGCTGTTCTTTCATTTTCGCCGCAGTTTGCCATGTGCGACAAATCACTTCACCAATTCGTCCCTGTGCGTCGAGTGAGAAAGCGAAAGAAATCTCACGCAGCAGAGAAGAGGTTAACATGTGTTAAGAAATCACCCTCCCCAACTTTTCTTTTTCTCACCATCGCTTGTGCGTCAGAAGAAATCAGAGAAATCGCCCCAAGATCGTGTAAAATGTCTTCCGCTTGAATCGTTTCAGCGCGTATTCGGGATTCGGCGAACGACAAATCTTCTTTTAGATTCTAATAAATCGCTTCTATCCCACACGCTATTGTATCACTGCTTACCTTGTCGAGATGATGACACACCATCAGCATATCGACGTGCTCTTCTACTGTGTTAAGCGTGAATGGACGAGTGGGGTTTGTTGAGGACGGGATAACATTTGGCTCCCCAATCACTCGCATGATGTCTGGAGCGTGGCCCCCACCAGCACCCTGATGTCGATATGGGTTTGCGTCTGTAGTCGTTCTGATACCTCAGTATGATAAGTGTGAATAGTTCGATTTTTGAATGCTGCAAGTGTCCCCTCAACACAAGAAGACTCGTTCAAAGTATCCTGTAGAAAAGAAAGATTCTGAAGATGAAAATTTCTGGAATCACTCACTGTATGAATTGTGACTTGCACATCGTAGAGATCTGCAATAGTGAGACAGGAATCGATCGCAGCGGGAGTCGTTCCCCAATCTTCGTGGAGCTTTAATCCAATGGCGCCTCCAATAATTTGATTCTCAAGATCGCAAGCATTTTCTCCGCGCTAATGAGAAGGAGTTGAGAGATTCTGTTAACGCGATACAAAACACTTTCCATACTTGTGCAGATGAATTTCCCTTCCCAGTGAAGCCGAAATTCATCGGCATTGCATCAGTGGATTCGGCCATGAGTTGTAGATGTGCTTGCCCTGGGGTACATGTTGTGGCCTTCGAGCCAGCGGCCGGGCCAGTTCCACCACCAATCAATGTAGTGATCCCTAAACCAATCAAACACTGGTGAAGATGACAACTTAGTTTACCTGATGATAAGGCTTCTGGAATTATTTGAGGGCAGATAAAATGAACATGGGTATCGATGGCCCCAGCAGTGAGAATAAGTCCTTCAGCTATAAATAGACACAAACAGATTCTTGTTTGTAGGACATGAAGCTCTCTAAAATCACAATATCATACCAGCGATACATTCTGTACCAGCTCCGACAATAAGGTTCGGATGAACGCCATCCATAACATCAGGGTTGCCAGCTTTTCCAATAGCGACGATACGACCATCCTTGATACCAACATCCGCCTATAAGTCCGTCTTCTTTAAGAAAGTCTTTCACGCGTTGATGACTCTTGAAATACCTTCAATATTCCAGACCTCGCATCAACAACAATCGCGTTTGTAATCACAGTATCCAACGCCTCGTGACAAGGACATTGGGACATCTGACCCATTCCCTCCCGAAGGACTTTACCCCCTAGAAGATCGGGAGGTAAACTACACGCAAGACGTCGCTGCACCGACCTCCAAATCGACATTCATCACCGTAAACATTGAAATCGTGTTCAATTTCAATCAACAAGCAAGAATCTCCTAAACGTACTCGATCACCAACTGTCGGTCTGGACAATAATGGTCTGTAGGATTAGAAGACGGTTCACAACTCACCCAAAGGTCTTCGCATAGAGCTCACGAGAAATGCGTGTTGGTGGAGCGCGTCTGGTTGTTGACTCAATCTGAGCGAAATATCAGAAAGTCGCAATTCAATATATTTATTAAGTAAGACACTATTAGATACCTGATGCAAAAAACGACCGGTTGACAGTTTCTCAAGAATCTCCGCTTGACGTTGTTCAGTTTTCGATTCATGTAACGCTCCATCAACGATTCCATTTCCGCCATGAATTCGACGTCTTCCGCCAATTTCCACAAGTGGCACCTCGAGGGTTTCGCCTTCAAAGAAAAATGGAAGTGCAACAGTAACGCGACGAATTCTCACCTGGTTCAAATCTCACCGAATGACCCGCTGGTATGTTGAGTCTCATCCCCAATGCCTGAAGATCATCACGAGGTTAAGAGTTCTGTCGTTAGCGATGGTTCCGTACTTTGAGTCGATCAAACTGAAGTACGGGATTCACTTCGACGAAATGGAAGTGGCTTCCAACCTATCGACTTTTATGTTTCGACATTTTCTCCAGCGAACGAACCTGTACCGGGCGATCACACTTGGAGGTCACAGTGAGCAGGAGTCTTCTCCTTCCTGCATTCAACTCAATGAGACCACCAGGGGATCGTCGATGCCGAAGACGCCTGCTATCACTCGATCTCGTTCCAACGAAAGAATCATTGGATCTTAGAAAACGACGAATAGAAGAAATACACAAGGGCACATCTTGGATTCACCTCTTCTTCTGTAGAAGGGGGATGAGTGGCTGACCCGTCGCAGTGAGAAGCCGATTTTGCACTTGGTACGGCGCCTCGATGTGCAACCCCTCCGAATGACACTCACTGAGAAGTTAAGACAGCGCTTAAGGAACGTCTTCAAGGGAAAGTATAGTCTACTGGAAAGAATCGTACTCGAAATTTGAGTGAAACTCAGACAAAGTTCCCGATGCTCGGGACAGCAAAGAAGGTAGACGAGGTGAAACATTTCGCTCGGTTGCGCTTGAATCGGAGTCAAATCCTTCATCAGATGCTCGGGAAGACGCGTCGGCGTCGTCAGTGTCGACAAGCGTTTCGCCAGGATATGACATCACCGAGGCAGCGCCCGGAACGGCCTTCGCGCATTCCGATTCACACGCTGCGTGCAACCGATTTCCTGTTGAAAACACAAGGTTCAGCCAAATGGGGTTGAGGGTTGTTCCCCATTCTCCTCCGAAAAGTCCATCTTCGTCAAAGAAGCCTCATTTTTTGGTGCAACTCCGACTATTGGGTCGCATGGAAACTGTATGGCCTTCGCACCTGGTAGCGTCCCAGCCTTCAGAGAAAACGCGTCCGTGATCCCTCTATGAAGTTCAGCGCTTCGCCTCTTTTCTTTCAAAGTTTCTGGTAATTCAATGAAGGACCCGTAAAGCGCGAGATGGAAGTTGCCATATTCGCGACAAATTGGGTCGTGGACCTGCAAAGAATGAATCTGTGAAATCACGGACTTCGACGGACAAGAAACGTACGGTTACCAATTTTGTTCCATCAGGAAATGTTCCTTCGACCTGCACTTCCCTCAGCATATCCGAAACGCCAGGAAGCACATCCTCAGATCCAAGGATTTCTTTGCCACTTTGCATCAATTCGGATACTGAATGGCCTGGAGAAGAGATTGACGAGTTTTGACGAAGGGACGGCTGACCATCGCGTATGAGTTCAAGCAGCTGAGCAGCGATAAGGCCGCACGCTTCTCCGTAGTTCAATTTCAGCCCGCGCGCATATCTGCGTATGTCGACGGTAACAGTAGTAATGACAACTACAGAGAACTCACACCTCTTCTGAGCCAACGACCCCACAGTGTGGACAGTGAGACAATCAAGTTCACGCGGCGTCAGCAGCATCACTCCGTCGTATCCGAAAGTCTTTGAGAGGAATTTCGACCCAGCGCAAAAGTGGTGCAGTGTGTATGAATGTCAAAGAAACAAAAAAATGAGAACCAGATGAAACTAGGACTTTTGTGCTTTTCTTCTCAATGCCACTCCATAATTGTGTGCCCGCGCAAGGTTCACTTCTGTCGTCGTAAGCTGAATCCTCAAGTGTTCAAGGCCTAGTTTCTGAAAGACAAGAGCATATACAACAGAAAGAGCTGCGTTCAACGTACCAGCTCTTCAATAGTCGATTCAGCATTCGTTTTGTTCTGTGTCAACATTTCACTGGCCTCATCTAGTGGATATTCCATGAGAATATTTGCCTAACAAACAGATGAATTCAATAGAAGATGTTCAAGGGAGTTGTAAAATCTCTAGGTAAACAACTCACGCCTAGCCAGAGAAACACGGATTCCGTTGGAGGAATTTCAGCACTCGCCAAAATGCTATCTGACAGCACAAAATGCGTTTTAACGGATGATTTCTTCTTTTTCAAAAATTCCACCGATTCCAGCGCCTCCGCAATATCTGGAAGTTTTGCAGCCAGCGATTTCTTCTGTGACATCAAACTTCTCTCCATGTATTGAAACTTGCTACGAAACAATAGTACTGCCACGATCATCACACGGCAGTTGACTACCTGTGTAGTTGGTGTAAACCGCTCATTGTCTCATCAAGGCTGCGATCCTTCATGAAGGCTTCTACATCTTCCTAAACGTTACAGAAATCGAACACTGAAGTGAAACACTCAACCTACTATGAAATTGACTTTTGGAATATTACGAGGACCTGTTTCCGTCGATAGAAAACCTCCAGTTGCTGGGGTTGGCATTGTTCCACCAATGGTCCTGTAAGCCTTTCTGATGTTAGCAGAGTTTCAGGAATTCAGTTTCAGTCGAGGGAGCTCTTGTCATAAAAGTAATCACAACAAGACTTTGCTGCGTCGCACATTCACGACTTTTGAGCTCAAGACACACACGATGTGATTTCTGCGTTCTGCAATCACAGGAGTAACTATCGCGACATGCATCGCCAACGAGAATTCGCATGACTGTTGATCAAACAGTGAAACCAAATCAATCACAAAACTGTCTTGACAAAATCTTGTGTATCATGACTCCAAACAAGATGTTCAAAATACTTCTACTCCTCGTTTCATGTTTTCCAAGCTTCTTCAGGAATGCGTGTACCATTCTGTTTGTCTCTATTCCCCACAAGTGCAAATACGTGTTGATTCATTCCTCTAAAAAACATCACAATGGGAGAACAAATTTCGCTTCAAATCCAAGCTTAGGTCATCTATGCCAATATCCTTAACCATTCCATATGAAGCTTTCGACAATCTGAACCCCATGAAGTTACGATACATGAGTGGGTGATGTTGCACTATTTTTGTTGTAATGGGTTTGGACTGACTCGATCTTTTTCCGACGGCCAACTTTGTGATCGAATTTCTCAAGTTGCATCACAGCGCCCGATCTGTAAGCTTTCCCCCCCTCTACCCTCCTCCCTAAAAGGAAGATCTCTCCAATGCACTCTGGCAACATCCACCCACACCTCACCTATACGTTCTTTTCACTTCCTGCCAATTAACCCGGCCTCAGACCGTTTCTGGGCCACCACTTCAGAAAGCCGCCTTAATGCGGGCAGTGACTCCGGCGATGGCGGGCGTGGCGGTGAGTTAACGGGTTGTGAAAGACTGATTGCGGGTGGCCTTGGAAATGGTGGAAAGAGTGGTGATGATGGTGGTTGTGAAAGTTGAATGGGTGGAAGTAGTTTTGCTGACGTCGGTGTTGTTGGGAGTGGTAGTGAAAGAGGGTCTGATATGGTGGGAGTGGATGATTGATAGTGGATGTTTGTGATGGTCCACCTTGGAGAACTCAGCTTCAATTGCGGCACGTTCGAGGAGATTCAATTCGTCCCCAACTTTCAACAGGAGCTCCATTCTGTCCTCTAACGTTGACCCCCCTCCCCATCCCTGTCGACTATGTCACGGTAGAGGTTGGAGTACCACATGTACTCTGGCAAGACCTCCTTCTCGGGCATCAGCTGCTCTCCAACGCCCCTCTCCCTGGAGAATTTCTCCAGTGAACTCAAAGAACACTCACTCCTCCCTCTTTCGTGTAAGCTTCAACCACTGCCCGCTTTGCCATCGTCGCTTTAAACCTCTTGAGTGCAACCAACTCGACAACGCATAGTTGGTGGTCAGCCCTGTGTATCGGGAAGATAGACCCCGTCGACGCCCAATTTCCATCGGCTCCGCGAATAGCTGAAACAAGACAGAGGAGGGTCATCTCTCATCCACAGTATCAGAACCAACCTGTCACCAGACGGGGATATCGTCCAATCTGCATTACCGTTAACACCAGCCAGTGGTCCGCTGAGAGCAATTTGAGGGAAGGGGGTTCGGAGTTGCTCAACACCATCATGCTTTTTGGTTCGAAGCGCATTGTTCTGAATTGGTACTGAAACCGACACACGACAATCAGCTTTCAAACTGCAGCACAACTTACCTTTGTCAACTTTCCCATCCTTGAGCTCAAGAACTTCCCGAACACTCTCATTGGTGGAACCCCGGGGCAAGTCAAATACGACGCTGTCTTTTCCCTCCAGCTCGTTAGCTACAATGACAGGAACCTCACTCACAGCCATCAGAGCCTTCTGCGAACGTGAATTGATCATCTTTCTCCTTGTCGCGTAGTGACTTCGCACGTATGAGCATAGATGCATATAATGCCGTCTTGAAACAGGGAATGTTACAATGGTTGTTAAATTGACGCCATTTCCTTTTACGAGTCTCGTCGAGGGATTTTCGGCGATTCGAACGGAGTCAAGTTGGACATGCCATTTCTATTGTAGGTGTAACGAATCATCATTCATTTAGGAAATTGCGAGTGGTGGAGGCGAGGAAGGTCTTCCTTGGTATCTTCTTGGAGAGAGACTTCCATGCAAACTTGAAAAGATCGACAACTGTCCATTCCCTTTCAAAGTACGTGGACGGATCTTGCAACTTCAAGAGGGAGTAGTGACGATGTGAATGCCTTGTGTCCCAAGAATGTTGAGGCGATTTCAACGTTCGATCAGTATATGCTTCTTCCATTGCTCTGTAGGTGGCGAATGCTCTGAAGACTGAGTGTATCGATACACTTGATGCATGAACCCCATTAAGCTTCGTATCTAAAATGACATTGTGGACTCTCCATGGAACTGGAATTTCTCTTCGTGATTGCATTCAACTATTTTGATCCAGGATGATCTTCTTGCTACCAAATGATCCGTCAACATGAGTACATCTTCCAGATCGACCGCACTAATGTTATGTAATTGATCCAATAACCAAGACTCAAAACACTTCAATCTCATTCGAACTAACTATATTGACTTCAAATGACTCTCTAGTTGTGGAACCGGCGCCATCAAGTCTATTTGACACGTTGCTAGAGGTGGAAGAGGATGAGCTTCGTTGGGGACTTGTCTAATATTTGAATGGAATGGGGTTGGTTGTTAAGGTTTTTTCTTCAGGAAAGTCAGTTTGGCGTCCAGTATAGTTCCATATGGCCGAGTACGGGTAAGGATAACCCGGTGGCTTGTTTCACCGATATGTCGATCAGAACCGTGACCCGTAACGACGAACGGATGACGATGCTCAGCCTGTTGGAAACTCATGTTGTTGTAGTTCTTGTAGATGGTCTGCAGGTAGTGTACCATTTCTTTGCCTGCTTCTTTCGAAGACAACCGCTGGTTCTTTCCTACGGCTGCCTGGGTTGAGGTGGAATCACTTCAGGTCTTTGTATATTCTATTTTTTCTGGTATCGAGTCTTTTTCACTGGTTTTTATTGGTATTTCACTCAACTCAAAACACTTCAATCTCATTCGAACTAACTATATTGACTTCAAATGACTCTCTAGTTGTGGAACCGGCGCACAACTAGAACCGGCGCCATCAAGTCTATTTGACACGTTGCTAGAGGTGGAAGAGGATGAGCTTCGTTGGGGACTTGTCTAATATTTGAATGGAATGGGGTTGGTTGTTAAGGTTTTTTCTTCAGGAAAGTCAGTTTGGCGTCCAGTATAGTTCCATATGGCCGAGTACGGGTAAGGATAAACCCGGTGGCTTGTTTCACCGATATGTCGATCAGAACCGTGACCCGTAACGACTCAGCCTGTTGGAAACTTGTAGATGGTCTGCAGGTAGTGTACCATTTCTTTGCCCGCTTCTTTCGAAGACAACCGCTGGTTCTTTCCTACGGCTGCCTGGGTTGAGGTGGAATCACTTCAGGTCTTTGTATATTCTATTTTTTCTGGTATCGAGTCTTTTTCACTGGTTTTTATTGGTATTTCACTCAACTCAAAACACTTCAATCTCATTCGAACTAACTATATTGACTTCAAATGACTCTCTAGTTGTGGAACCGGCGCCATCAAGTCTATTTGACACGTTGCTAGAGGTGGAAGAGGATGAGCTTCGTTGGGGACTTGTCTAATATTTGAATGGAATGGGGTTGGTTGTTAAGGTTTTTTCTTCAGGAAAGTCAGTTCGGCGTCCAGTATAGTTCCATATGGCCGAGTACGGGTAAGGATAAACCCGGTGGCTTGTTTCACCGATATGTCGATCAGAACCGTGACCCGTAACGACGAACGGATGACGATGCTCAGCCTGTTGGAAACTCATGTTGTTGTAGTTCTTGTAGATGGTCTGCAGGTAGTGTACCATTTCTTTGCCTGCTTCTTTCGAAGACAACCGCTGGTTCTTTCCTACGGCTGCCTGGGTTGAGGTGGAATCACTTCAGGTCTTTGTATATTCTATTTTTTCTGGTATCGAGTCTTTTTCACTGGTTTTTATTGGTATTTCACTCAACTCAAAACACTTCAATCTCATTCGAACTAACTATATTGACTTCAAATGACTCTCTAGTTGTGGAACCGGCGCCATCAAGTCTATTTGACACGTTGCTAGAGGTGGAAGAGGATGAGCTTCGTTGGGGACTTGTCTAATATTTGAATGGAATGGGGTTGGTTGTTAAGGTTTTTTCTTCAGGAAAGTCAGTTTGGCGTCCAGTATAGTTCCATATGGCCGAGTACGGGTAAGGATAAACCCGGTGGCTTGTTTCACCGATATGTCGATCAGAACCGTGACCCGTAACGACGAACGGATGACGATGCTCAGCCTGTTGGAAACTCATGTTGTTGTAGTTCTTGTAGATGGTCTGCAGGTAGTGTACCATTTCTTTGCCTGCTTCTTTCGAAGACAACCGCTGGTTCTTTCCTACGGCTGCCTGGGTTGAGGTGGAATCACTTCAGGTCTTTGTATATTCTATTTTTTCTGGTATCGAGTCTTTTTCACTGGTTTTTATTGGTATTTCACTCAACTCAAAACACTTCAATCTCATTCGAACTAACTATATTGACTTCAAATGACTCTCTAGTTGTGGAACCGGCGCACAACTAGAACCGGCGCCATCAAGTCTATTTGACACGTTGCTAGAGGTGGAAGAGGATGAGCTTCGTTGGGGACTTGTCTAATATTTGAATGGAATGGGGTTGGTTGTTAAGGTTTTTTCTTCAGGAAAGTCAGTTTGGCGTCCAGTATAGTTCCATATGGCCGAGTACGGGTAAGGATAAACCCGGTGGCTTGTTTCACCGATATGTCGATCAGAACCGTGACCCGTAACGACTCAGCCTGTTGGAAACTTGTAGATGGTCTGCAGGTAGTGTACCATTTCTTTGCCCGCTTCTTTCGAAGACAACCGCTGGTTCTTTCCTACGGCTGCCTGGGTTGAGGTGGAATCACTTCAGGTCTTTGTATATTCTATTTTTTCTGGTATCGAGTCTTTTTCACTGGTTTTTATGGTATTTCACTCAACTCAAAACACTTCAATCTCATTCGAACTAACTATATTGACTTCAAATGACTCTCTAGTTGTGGAACCGGCGCCATCAAGTCTATTTGACACGTTGCTAGAGGTGGAAGAGGATGAGCTTCGTTGGGGACTTGTCTAATATTTGAATGGAATGGGGTTGGTTGTTAAGGTTTTTTCTTCAGGAAAGTCAGTTCGGCGTCCAGTATAGTTCCATATGGCCGAGTACGGGTAAGGATAAACCCGGTGGCTTGTCTCACCGATATGTCGATCAGAACCGTGACCCGTAACGACGAACGGATGACGATGCTCAGCCTGTTGGAAACTCATGTTGTTGTAGTTCTTGTAGATGGTCTGCAGGTAGTGTACCTCTTGTAGATGGTCGGTCTGCAGGTAGTGTACCATTTCTTTGCCCGCTTCTTTCGAAGACACCGCTGGTTCTTTCCTACGGCTGCCTGGGTTGAGGTGGAATCACTTCAGGTCTTTGTATATTCTATTTTTTCTGGTATCGAGTCTTTTTCACTGGTTTTTATTGGTATTTCACTCATGCACTCAACTCGTCTACTTCTACTGAAGGAATCCCACTCTCTCCTGGCAGTGGGTACCCCATTCAGATTTGCTTGAACAGTCGCTTTATTTCTTCTAGGGGCGTCCCCCCATTGCTTTGGTATTCTTCTTTGGAGACCTGGATAGAAGGCCACTTGCACGCTGGCCGAATTTTCTTTTCCTGGTGGAACGAAAAACAGGTTCAAGGAGCCGTTGTCGCTACCAGGAGAGTGCCTGGTCCTGATATCAGTCAGTGACATGCAGGTTGGAGGCGGATCTCGAGACGAGATCCGGCATAACAGCTAGCTTGAAGCCCCGGTGCACTGCACCACGCATCCAAACTAGCTTGCCTTTTCTGTTCTCTCGTTTCCCTCATACACCACCGCGAACAGACACAACCTTTTTTTTCTTTCGCACTGAGAATGACATCAAGTGAGGCTGAGCTGCACTTCACGGACCACCTGGCCTCCTATTTTCTGCATGCTTTCTAGGGCTTGTACTGCGGTGGGCATTCAGTACCCTCCAGATCGTCTTCCGGGATGCGGAATTACTTTCACATGTCATCAGGGACACGGTCCTCGCAAAACAGTGCCACCACGTTTCCATCCTAAACATCTTCTCGTCCGCTGACGGCAAACAACGGAGCAGATTTAATTTGTCAGCATCGCCGTTAAGTTCACGCGATCAGCGTCCATGGTGAAAGGAGGAATCTGGGTAGCTCTAGATACGCTCATGTCAGAATTCGGACCCCAATAAACGCCGATAGATTCTTGTCTTCTCTGGGAAGTCTGACTTTTGATGCATCCACTATCGGTATGCACCACTGGAATTCGGCAAATTGTCTCTCGCGATGCTCCGAAGAATGACTTCATTGCTATTCTATCCTTTTCCAAATCAGGATCCTTTTCCAAATCAGGATCCTTTTCCAAATCAGGATCCTTTTCAAAGTCATGAATAGAATTGCCAAAATTGCCACTCCCCAAAATCAAAAATTTTCTTATTTTCGAACAATCCTTCTGAGGAATTTTGATTATCAAGGTCACAGTAGAAACCATTCTCCCGAGCAAAGCAGCTCCCCTGTGTACTGACTGCGGGCAAAAATGTGTTAGCACGTTGTGTGGGTGTGACACCACCCAACGAAACTCTGTCTGGCCCCGCCGACATGAACTCCACGCCCGAGCCGGTTAGACTTTAACATTTGTTATGCTTTGTTCTTTCCTGTGAATCGACTGCGCACAACCAGCACAACAGATCTAGTGCATGCACATTGCATGCGAGTAGGAGGAATTGTTGACCGTCTGCAGTCATCCACAGAATCTGTCGTGAGAAAAGATTCTTCAGCCGCACCCCTCGAGAAAAAGCCAAAGTTTGTAGCAAGAGGAAGAAGCGGGAGTTGGCGGATATGCCGTGAGCCAGCTCAGAGATTAGAAGGTGCCAGCGGTGTTTAGATGGTGCCTTCCAACCATAAGAAACGCACTGAGGTAATATTTTCTGCTTTCTGTTTTCTGCATGGGCGAATACAGCCGTTGTCGCTATTATGGATATCAGTCCATGACCTCCTGATGCCCGTTTATGATCAGCACCCCACAAACGAGAGCCGTCTCTCTCGTCTCGCCCTCGAGCGCCCAGCGAAAGATCCAGGCAAAACTCACACCTCCACAAGTCATGCTTGCCCTGTCGGTTCTTTTTGTTTCTCCCCATACACCACATGCACAACACAGGGGCTGCTCACATCTTGAACTTTTTTTGCGTGAATGAGAGGAAGTTAACGATTCTGTGCAACAAAGAAAGGAGCATGCAAGCTTGATGCAAAGAGGAGCAGATAGTGCGACGTTCATAAAAATGGCAGGATCTTTGTCTCGTCGAGTCGATCGAGTAGCCAAACTCGGCCACGGAATTGTGTCACTTGTAAGGAATATTTGGTGAAAATTTTTGAGTCCGAATTTGTCTCTAGGTTGACGTTCCCAAACAACACAACCAAGAATTATGCTGCTCCATGGACTGGTCAGATTCTCACGAAGAAAAACATGAACAGGTAAGATCGTTCTGGGCGAACCTATTTCAAGAACTCTTCAACTAGATAATTCCATCCCACTAAATCCATCCGACTTGCCACAATCAACAACTCCCCTCATCAACTACAGCTAGCTCGACAAGAATTCGCACATCTCCAACAACAACTCCTCAACCATCCTCCACTGTTCCACCTTCAGCCCGGCGCAACACTCGACATTTTTTCCGACTACTCATCCCATGGCATCGGTGCAGCCTACTTCTCCAACCTCAACCACCACCGCTCTCTCATCAGATTCGCCTCTCGACGCACAACCCCACATGAATCAACATTGGCTCCAATCGAAGGAGAAGCATTGGCTCTCCTATACTCTCTACAACAAGCTGTTCAACTGACTGTAAATACATTTCCGGCAAAGAAAATCTCATCGCTGATCAGCTGTCACGCATTACTGCATGAAGGTTCAAGATTCAAGCATGTAGTAATTGTTTGTTTGTCTCCTACATGTGTCTCTGTATGTGAAATTTGTTTTTTGATGTTCAATCACTTCGGTTTTTAAACTTGACTCTTTGGCCAAAACAAAGTTTTGCAAAACTTTAAAAATTCGACTTGAATTTGTGTTTGTTTCAAATTAATTTGTCTTCAATCTGTTTTCTCGTCTCGAGCATTTTCCCCGGCAATCCCTGAGTCAACGGAGCCATCGAGCTGTTGAATATATTGTTTGAGCAGAAGAAAATTGTTCTTCACCACTGAGGTCAAAGACACACGTGAAGACGCTCATCGAGTTCAATTGATTTGTTTGTTTGTTTGCTTTACTTCAATTTGCAAAGATGTCCGCATCCGGCCTTCCAACTCGCCTTGAATCTTTGGAAAGAAAAAAATTTCTCGAAGAGGACCCACTACTCGCTCTCGATTAAAAGACGAAGAAGAAGCTGCAGTATTTGGGAGTCCCGCTCCACATATGACCAACAATTCCGGAGATTGCGCCACCGTCCCCCACTCACTCTGTCAACATGAATTCGTTTTTGGCCCCTCCGCTTTCCCGTTCCAATCTGTTGCACCGGGAATTTCCTCCATCTCTCTTGTCCATTAAGTCGCAGCCCATTGAGCAGCTAGAGCAGTGTGTTTGCATCGCCTTCGAATGGAAGACCGAAACCTCCACTCTGCCTACCAAATTCGTCGCAGCCTTTGGTGCTCTTTGTGAACCTGACCTCCAAAATTTCATCCTCTATGAATTAGAAGACATCATGGCCGATCACCTGCACCAACCGTTTGAGACCTCCTTTGCCCAAGTGTTAGCCCTCCGTTTCGACCGCGGCGCCGCCAAATGCCATAGCATGTTGTAAATACCCCGCTTGTTCCCCAATGAATCCGTCGTCGAATTCATACTGAGACTAAAATGTGCTGGCATTCGTCACGGGTTTCCCACATCAGTCATCGCCCGCAATCAGCTAAGAGCCACATTCCTCCGTCTTCCTGAACTCGCTCCAATTGCCCATCAAAAATCTACATGTTACGAATTAATGATCTCAGCAGCCATGCGTATTACTTCAGCTCTCCGTGATTCAACTAACCCACCATCCTCCCAGTTCCGCCGCTCCACCGAAAGATGCACGTTCTGCGCAACCGAGAAGGCCACACAGAAGCCACTTGTTTTAAAAAGAAGAACAAAGTCAACTCCCTATTCTCTAACATTTGTAATCCAGTTCACACCCGCCGCCAGCTGCCATCATCCGCATCATCGTCCACCCCTCCTACCTATGCCCATGCCCGTTTACCCGCATCAGCCCCACGACCTCTGCCCAGTTCTGCCCCTCGCCCACAACATTTCACTCCCGCCTCCTTACTACACGAAGACAACAACAACCCAGAACTCATCGACTTTCTCATCAGAAATTTAATCAAAGGAAGAAGTTTTGTCCCCAACTCTGAATTACTATGTGTTCTCCTCCCCAACGACCAACGAATGACCGACAAGCCCTCATCCAACAAAATCAGCAATCAACAAACACCATCATCAACCCAGAAAGAAGATCCCACGGACGAAATCAACAACGACTTGTTCAACCACTTCTACAACGATGACCTCGAGCCCACTAACAACCTTCTCCACACTGAAACTCAAGACATCATCGAAAACCCCGCCGAATTCTCCAACCACATCGTGTCCTACATCAGTAACCAACCAGAACATCCCTCTCTCCCATACGCCACCATCTACATCAACCAACAACCAATACGTGCCCTTCTTGATACCGGATCAACTCTCAATATCATTAGCAGTAACCTTGCCGACCAACTCCACCTCATTAACAGAACCAACAGACATGACGTTTACTCAAGCAGCAGGAAAGAAAGCAAAAACTGAAGGGAAAGTGACCTCCGTGGTCCAGTTCGGGGATAAAACCCTGTCAGACGTAACCTTTTACGTCTTGAAATTCCCTTCTACACAATGCCTCATTGGACATCCGCTTTTACAACAAGTTTTCACCAACAACAGCCATCAAATCAACAATTCCACAGATACTCTGTCTTCAATAGCCGAGCAGATCTGGACTCAACTCTCACCACAAACGCCAACAAGAAAGTTCGACACAACATTTACGTTAGAAACCATCACTAACAAAGAACTAATCTAACAGCCTCTTCGCATGATGAACAGCACCAAACGACAATTTGTACAACAATGGATCCAAGATCTCCAGAAACAGCAAATCATCAGAAAGGCCGACTCAACAACATGGAAAAGCCCCTTAACATTAGTCCCATGGTTTGACAAAGAAAAGAAATTAACAGGCGAATTTCGAGTGTGCTTGGATGCCACAAAATTAAATGAAACATTCATCAAAATGCCCATTTGTCTTCCCATGATCAATGACATTACCTCTGAGCTCTCAAGATACCCATTAAAGTTTAAAATCGACTTGACGCAGTACTTCTGGCATTTCCTACTCTCTCCATCCCAACAACAGTATTTTGGTTTTTCAACAACAGCAGGAGATTACCAGTTTTTACGACTTCTATTCGGATTCATCAACGCTCCATCAATTTGCCAAAACTACATCATGAACTCTGTCATTTCACCCATCTCAATTCACAAAAACGACTTCCTCATCGCATTTATAGACGACATCTTCAGCGCTTCAGACAACCACCAACGACTTCAACAAATGTTCCAAACTACACTTCAACGACTCATCAGCATCAACGCAACAGTAAAGAAATCATCGTGTGAATTCGGTATAGAAATTCAAGCTCTTGGCCGCACCATCTCTTCCTCCGGTACAACCATCCAGCAACACCACATGACCAACATCAAGAATCTCCCGCTACGAACTTCTCCCAAAGAATGGAAATCAACTCTCGCCTTCCTGTCCTACTTCCGCCAATTCGTCCACAATTTTGCCTCCCTTACGGCGGAGCAGCCACCTCTGCGATGGATACACAATCGGTATGTTTAGCTGAAACCGAAGGCATCTTGATTTCTTACACCTTTTCCGTCTAAGTGATGTGCTCCCTGATGTTTCTTTTCGCTAGACTAAGTTTCGTTGGGTCAAAAAATTGAAGCCGGCGAGCGTGAGGTCTTCTCAGAAAATGGCGAGGAACCTAGAACACAGACACAAGGTAAGCTCTGTAAAATATTCTCAATAGGAATTTGTGTTTGGATTACGGGAAACAAGATTTGGTGAGCTTCACGCCATTTTCACGCCATTTTCTTCTGCTCCATCACACCGAATTGGTACCGAACGGACATCTGACCCGTCGGGGACTAACTTCCTTGATTACAATGGAGCAATCAAAGGACATCCCAGTATTGAACGCATTTGGGGGACCAACTTCTCTGGAGCAATCAAAAGACAGCCCAGTACTGAACGGATGGACCATTTGGGGACCAACTTCTCTGGAGCAATCAAAAGACAGCCCAGTACTGAACGGATGGACCATTTGGGGACCAACTTCTCTGGAGCAATCAAAAAGACAGCCCAGTACTGAACGGATGGACCATTCGGGGACCTGGTTACAATGGAGAACAAAATCCCTCATATAAAGGTCCGTACTATTCCTGTTAATACATCATGTTCAGCCTTATGGACCAATCAAACAATCTTAGTGGATGAAAGATATTCGTACCACCAAGCAGGATCAATGCTCAGCCAAGCAGCTCCTAAGGCACCATGTGTTGTGTGGATCTTTGGCTGGGCGCAAGGGCGCGAGGCGAGAGAGACGGCTCTCGTTCCGCAGTTTGTGCTGTGCTG
>NW_026578268.1:5000-105000 GCF_029603195.1 Condylostylus longicornis | reverse complement strand
AATATTATTTGTCAAATGCAAATTTCATATAAACTTCAAAATTTTACCTCTATTTTTATTTGAAAAAATATTAAAAACTTACTATCATTTATATCAACTAACTAAGAAAAAAAATATTTAAAATGTTTGGAAAAAACAATCATATATTTTTATGACCGGATTTAAATATTTTTTTATTTTTGAATATTATTTTATTTCACATGTTAATAAAACTATTTCAAACATGTTATATTGAGTGCTTCAAACATTTTGTTGTGCACTTCTTTCAAATTTTATTAGCAGGTAAACAAGAGTAATCTATTTATAAAATGGCCCTGCCTGTGTATGAGTCTTAATAGTAAACGCAAACGGTAACATCAGGTCTTAGTTCAATTCTTATAAATTGGGTTTTATAAGTTTTTAAAAATTTTCTTATACCTTATAGTCCTAATGTATGGGACTAGTTCCGATGTTTGGCTTGTGATTTTAGAAGAAAAAGATATTTGATGAGAAAAATTTTAGAAAATATTTATGTTTGTTAGAAATACAATATATGTACAAGTGCAAATATACTTTCACTTAAATACCAAATTATAAGGAAATGCGTACATAACACGTAGTAGGTATAACCATTTGTTTAAAAAGTTTTTTTACAGTTAGGCGGTGTTTTTGTTGATGATGGACACAATCGAACGTTTTGAACTATCGAGCGTTTGAATAAAAGTACATATATCTATGATAAATAGTTCGACTCGTTCGATTTTGCTTTCAAATTCCTAAAATATTCCATTTTATTTAGAAGTAGATGGTAATAAGAGTTGTGTAGGCAAGAAAGAAACAAAATATTGTAGACAAACGAGTGTATCATATAAACGGAGTACATGTTACAACATCATATTGTGTATCTCCCTGAATAGGTATGTACCGTATAACAAAGTATGAAATTTTAAATTTATAACTATTACTTTCAATGATACATTTTTCATAAGAATTCGAATTATTCGATAATGAATATTTGATAGCTCTCATCACTACTTTTTGCGTTTGAGATATTCATTATTCATTAATATTATTGTGCGAGCGTATTCACTCCTTCAAATAGTTACAACTACAAACTTTAAGACCAAATCACTATATCATTAACTGAAATATGTATATGTTTTATAAGAAAAACCTTCAAATTTTAGTCAAATTTCTTAGTCCAATTAAGTTTAATTTCGGCTTATGTACATATGTAAACTTGAATTGAAATGAACTAAAAATTTTCGCTAAAAAGTTAAAGGCTATAATAAAGCTAGTGGAAAAAATTGAAAAAATCATCGTACAGCGTCCAAAATAAAATGTTGCTAAATTACAAGCGCGGATTTCTCAATTCAAAAAATGTATGACCAAAGTTGCACTAAGCCGATTATATGAAAAAAACTGCAGTAGTGTTTTATGAGGGTATTTATCAAATTTTCAATTTGAAATATTCCGCCACTCCTCCAATAAACTTATTATCCTCGACAATGGAATGTGATAATGAAAGCAAACAAGAAATTGAAATACAAATTGTCCAAAAAAAGTTGTGAATATGAAAACAAAGCTCAAATTCTTGTGTAGTTTCCATAAATTCTTTTTTTTTTTGAAATTTGCAACCACGTCAAAAAGTCGCTACCACTTCAACTATCGCATTTTCGACTACTAGAATAGGACTTAGACGTGATGTATCAGACGATGGCTTTGTAAAAACATTTAGTATAATAAAATAAACATTACTTAGCCAAGAAACGGGGATATCTCTAACTATAACTAAAATCGTCATAATTTACAGATGGATAAGAAAACAAAAGGGCAAGCAAAAATAATACATATTAGTAGTATTAATTTAATATTAAGTAAATTAAAAATTAAACAGCCAAATACAAGAGGGAAAAACTACTGTGTTAATTAAGAATAACTTGAACAAAATTAATGCTGCCGTATAGTCTAACTTTTAGCACCCTCTTACTTATGTTGATGCAAAAAAACAAACGAATTCAAGTTAGCTTTGCGCAAAATACGCTTCACCGGCTCATACTTCATATAGTCCATACTATGACGCGGAACATTGAAAGGTTCAACCAACTTTAAGCTACTCGGATTTTCTATGTAAGAAATTCGAATTAATAAAAATATATTGAAAACTACCCTACAACAACGTACTCCCATAAAGAGACAGCCTAAGCGTATCCGACTAATTCATACCACGAAGAACAAGATTAAAAATTTTTAGCCCTTTCTAAAATTGGTCTATTAAACCTGTAATAAAGCCTCCTAGAGAAACCCATATTGAGCTCCAAATTATTCCTATTAGAAATGGTGTCACTTCATATTACGTTTACCATTTGACGCAACTACCAGAGTATGGGCAAGAAACGAAGATCATATATGCCTCATTAACATCTCTGCAGTAAATTTAAATTAAGCAATTAAAATTAAAAAAAAAGACGTATTGCAAAAGAAACACTGTAACTAAGTAACGAATTTTATTAAGCAATTTATGAAATTAAGGAATATGGTTAATAAAACTAAAAAATGTTATAAATAGAAACATTAATTTAAACATGAAATTTTAAATTACAACACGCAACTTGTTCCAAAATGTAAAAAAACGTGCATGCAAATTCAACCCATGTGAAATCAATGCAAAATGTAGAAAAAATGTTACTTTTATTTAGTATTAAATTCACTGTAAAGTTTTTTTTAATTATTTGTTGTAAAAAATAATTTAAAATTTTATTGCGCTGAATGAGATAAATGCTTATAAAAATTTGATATTGAATTTACAGCACTAAAAGATATAAAAACAATCTAAAAATTTTTCGTTGTTATTAAATTATCTATTTTATTTGTGCATTATTGGAATCATAGTTTCGCCTGCTGTCAACTGCTGTGGCAAAGGTGCATCAACTGTTAAAACACCATCTTTGCTTAAAGAAGATCTAATTGCTTCTGGGTTAACTCCTTTGGGCAAGAGGAACTCTCTATTATATTCGCGATAGACGCTTTTTGTATCAGATTTCTCTTCATGTTTTGCGTGAACCTGTCATTAACAATTTATGTAGCTTGAAATTAATAATTACTTAAAATCAAAACTTGTTACCAATAATTTATTGTCAACAGTTTTAACAACTATCTCCTCGGGGGCATATTGACTAACATCAAATCTTAACTTCAATACTTTGCTCTCACCATCTTCCTGTTTAAAATAATAAAAAAGATCTTATTTCTATTTTATTTATTAGTCTGAGGATATTTTGAGTAATAAGAAAATCCAATTTAAAAAATGAGAATGTAGATTTCAAAGGGTCTAAAAAAAATCTGATTGACAAAAAAGCGAGATACACAATCACAATACATACATACCACATAGGTATTAATATCACGTAATGCCATATATATCTACAGCCCATCAAGCTCAGAGAGCAAATCAAAAATAAATTCCAAATTTACATGGAGTTTAAATGGAGGGTGCATCAAAATTTATTTGTTTGAAGGATACTGAACAATTTTTTTGGCACTACAAATTCTACATATTTCTTTAAATTTAAAATTTAAATTTCATAAAAATCAACGCAGACCCTTTTTGTCTTCCAAATTGAAGGGTACTGAATTGCAGAGTAAAATTTTTGAATAAAAAATAGAATTTAAAAATAAATTGAAGAAAAATGCAAAAAAATAATAATTATAATCTAGATAGCTTTTGAAACTATACGTTTCAAGTTGAAAATGAAACATCTGCACATATTCATTTCTATATTTCATATTTTTGTCAATATTCATACATAAGTATGTATTATTTTCATACAAGTTAACGCATGATTAAAAACATTTGGGAAATTGTATATCTAATTTGATATAGAAAAATATGTTAAAATTTTTGCTATGTAATACTTAGTAGCAACATTTAAAAGTGCTAATTTTTTAAACCATTTCACTAAATTTTCGCTTTTCCTTTTTAGGTTCCTAAAAGAAGTTAATATTTGAATTAAATTGACATTTATATATGCATAATATAAGTTATAATACAGTTATTTATAAAAAATTGTATTATTTCATACGGAAAGTGTCGCAAATTTTAAATGACAATATTCTAAAAATGTCAAAACTATGCTTTATTCCAAAAATTCCAAATTTTTTTTTCAAATGGTATCTCCATATCTAGGGTTTTGTAATCAGAGCCTGATATCTACATTTTTGGTATTTCGGGTAAAACACCATTGAAAACTTTTTTGGGCTATTTAACTGCGAAAAGAAAACATCCCAAGTTTAAATCCCAGAATAATGATAAAGGTGCATTCAATAAATTTTTGCCCAGTACATAAAATTTTCGATACATAAAATGAAATATTATAATTAAATAAGTGCATTTTCTTATATAATTAATTCACGATTATATTTAATGAAGCGGGGCATTTATACTTAAACAGTAAATTATATCTAAATTTTTGTCGGAACAAAACTCCTAATAAACACATGACGACAATTATATTTTTCTCTGGTAAACATACTTGTAAGACTATTCTATTCTTTTTCAAAAGTTGTTGAAATATTTCATTCAATTTTTACAAAAAAATGTTATTTTTAAACTTTTATTTAAACTCATTATGATTAAAGGAAAAAAAAATTGTACGATTTTTTTTAATATAAAAATTCAGATCAGAATCTTTTTTATTTTTAAATTTTTAGTTATGTACGTAAAATATTATGAAATTATATTATCTACTTTTTTAAATATAATGTATTGTATTGTTACCTATATGAAAATTAATAACTGCGAGAAATTAGGTAGATAGAGAGCTATTCACCATATAAATAATATAGTTACATATATGAGTGTATATTACCTGTATCAGTGGGGAGTTCAGATCTGACATATAATTTGCTTTCGGTCTTTGAGTTAATGCTGTATTATTTTGAGTATTTGAGGAGCTGCAATGTACAAAAGTGATATATGTTTAAGAATTTTGTTTATAAATTTTTTTTTTTGTGACATAAAAACGTAAATTAATCTAGCAGCATTTGTTATGACATTGATCTACTATTCAAAAACCTAAAAGTTTTAAGGTTTAGAACCAAAAATTTATTTGAAGTGGCTGGAAACATTATTTTAACAACAGTATTAGATATAAATACAATCTATGGGCAATTATTTTCATACTAAATTATATAGTATACATATACATTAATACATATACCATATTATATTTTCGAATTAATAATTAAAAATGTATAATTCAATAATGAGCATTAAAATAATACTTCATACATATTTAGATACAAATATTATTAAACATTTGAATGCCATATTAAGAAAACTCCTACTGACTCAAATTTTTGCACCCACACAAAATATCGTGAACACAATGATGACTGTGCCAATATTAGTTGCATTTAGAATTTATTTCTTAAAATAGGTAATATGAACTCACCTCGTTGATTCAAAAAAATTCGCTTCACGATTCATCAATTCGTGTCGAAATTTAGACATTTCTTCCTCCATTTTTCTCATTTCTAAAAATTAAATTTATTAATTTTGTATATCGCTGCAACTTAAAATACACATATACCGGCATCAAATCTTTCTCTAATACTAGAAAATTCAGTATCGATAACGCTAAAATCTCCTAATTTTATTGGAATATTTCTTTTAACTCCTTCCGACATTTTTATTTTTCTTTTTTTGTAGGATAAATTTAAAGAAGCAGTTTGAACAAACTAACACCCTCTACACAACTAAATAATTTATTTTTTCCAAGATATAATTATTTTACTACAGGTCGACAGCAATGAATCACACTTTATTTTTAGCTGTTACACTTTCGACTTTTACACTGACATTTGGTAATCGTTGCCAATATGAATAACGTATGTGAATAATTTGCTAAAATTATTTGTCAAAATTTATACCAAAGTATATCTACTAATAAGTAATTCGACTCGTTCCATTCCGCTAGTTTTCTTTTTCATCTTGCTTCCAAATTCTTAAAATATTCCATTTTTTTTTTGAGAAATATATGGTAATAAGAGTTGTATAGGCAAGAAAGGAACAAAATATTGAAAACAAACGAATGTATCAAAAACAATGAACTGAAATAAAATTAAATTAAGTTAGGTAAAAATGTTATTTTTGTTTTGATGATAACAAAATTTATTTTTCATTTTTTAAAGTTGGGTAAAAAATTCGAATGTATGAAAGCAAAAGAGTTTGAAATTTCATGTCTGAATGTACACATGCATGTACCTGGTACAGTAGATACACAGTATCAGGTAGTGACATAGAAGTAAAGTAACTTATAAAGGAAAAAAGGTGTATGCGTACTGATTAATACTTTATGAAATATAATCATTACCGATTCATAGGAAATATGTTTTAAATGTATTAAGATTGAAATAAAAATAAAAAATTTAATAATAATTTATTTATTTTATTTATTAATAATAATTATTAATAACAAATGCTTAACACTAAAAATTTAAAATATTTTCAAAAGTACATATTTACCTCTCCACATCTCTTGGCAACAAATGAAATTTTCGTGTCGGCTTTTTTGCCTCACACACAATATTACATCCCAAACACTTCAAATAATGTTTACCCATTATTATAAAAAAAAAATTTTTTTTCACAACTACTTAAAATTGTTTTTAATATTATACGTCTTTTTAAAATTTATTTTTATTATTTTTCATATAAATTATAATAATTTTTTTTATTTAAATTTTTTCACTTTTTTTCCGCTTCGCTTTTATAATATGAATACACCTTTTTTACCACCTTGTACTGGAATGAATTACAGAAATTATTGTGTCGCTTTTAAAATTCTTAATATTTTTCCTTATACTTTATATACGAGCAAATAATAAAGTGTCGCCTTTCAAAATACATTATAAAAAAACAGGTTGACATCTATTGCATACTCTTTTCGTCTCCCAAAAATTCTTATGTGTATAAAAATGAAAATAAGAAGGTATACTGCTTAACTCTTAACTGAGGGAATTTTTTGTATACAAATATTGGTGAGTGATTGCATTAGTGTGATGTAAACGGAGAGTCGAACTACTTATAAGTAGATATACTTTGATTTATACATAATAGCCCAAGGTTACACGCTCAGTGTTCAAGTCAATGATTCAGCGCTGAAAAAGTGACAGAGGATTACGCTATAAGTGTTAACTTAAGACTACGGAAAATGAAAAATCCATTTATTAGCACAGGTTTGAAGTCCAAAACTGAATAACAAGTTCAAAATTAAACATGACCGAAAAAATAATTATTATTAATTCATAGATACGTTATAATAATACATATTGAAATCCAAGAGAAAAGAAAAAATGGGGAAATTTTGCTCAAAAAGAAAAAATGGAAATTTTTTTTTTCAAAAATAAAACCATCTGACATAACCTAGAAAAACATATGTTTCGACAGCTGTAAAATTTTAAAAATTTTTAAAACACTAAATTTTACTTTACATAACTTGAGGTCTTTCTGAAAATGCAGTTCTAACTTAGTACTAAATTGCAGCACATTTGTTTAATAAGAACTGCTTCAACTACAAAGCAGTGTTTTTAAAAATTCAGAACTGCAGTAGCAGCCATTTTGAAAACTACAACTGCAATTAAGATATTTCAGAAACTTCACGCAACATCGCATTTTTAATTTTCTAACTGCGCTAACTTAAATTGAATATTAAGCAAGATGGACGATGATGATATAGAAGATTTATTAGCGTAAGTTTAAACTCTTATCTCGATTTGCTTCTGTAAGATATTCGAATTTATAATTTTTAATTAATTTTTTCCTTAAATCCATTTTTTATGTCTAAAAAATAACAACTTCAATTTTGTACTATTGGTAGAACTGCATTTTCAAATATGACTTAGATAAAGATTTGCAAGAACTTTTTTACTACGACAAAACAAATGACAATTTTTTGCAGTTGTCAATCAATGCGAAAAAGTTTTTTTAGTTTTAAGTTAGAAATGCGTACGCATACTGCGTTTTCAGAAGAACCTCAAAACACTTTAAAGAATGTCATCATTTTCTCTCATTTTTATGATTATGATTTTATAAAGTTTTTAAACGTTTTTAAAAACTTTCTTATTCCAGGGAAACCTTTTATGTTAACATACCAAAAATCTTGTAATCTCGTTTTTTTATCTCACTTTTTATTCAATATTAATTACGAATTCTCCTTTATTCTAATGGTTATTCAATTTTTCCAATAAGATTTTTGCATTTTCTATATAATGAAAATTAAAAGGATATTTCAGTTTTTCAATTGGATTTTTGCATTTTTTCTTAAATTATCGACTAAACCTTGACATAACAAAGACATCAAGGCCTTGCTTTTTTCTGAATGTATCCGTTAAAATTGCACATGCTTTTCAATTTATGGCGAAAAAAACATTCCTAAAGAATTAGATCCGTCTTTTTTCTGAATGGATCTGTTAAAACTGATGAGTATGTATTTTCATATTTGGCGAAAAAACAGTTCTGAGGAATCATTTTTTTCTTATTGCTCTTTTTTTCGAAATATATGATTTTTGCCTATTTGCATTTCTATTGAGTTTTCTATACGAAAAGTTGACTAAAATCTAAAAGATTTCATACTAAAAGAAAATACGGACTTTCCTGAACAAATTTGTCAAAAATTTATATTTCAACTTGAAATTTTAATAATAATTTTGATTAAAAATAATTTCGAATTTTTCTAATTTTTTTTTAACACCCACCATTTTAAGATGTCAAGCAAGATATGGGTGAGAATTGAAAGTAAGTAAGGTTTTTATTTTTTAAGTCAAGTTTTTGCGTAGTTAATTAAACTAAAATTATGAAAATTTTTATATGAAAAAAAAGTTTGGAATTCGTATTTTCGATATATTAAAAAAGTCATCATCCTAGAGGAATTTTTCAATGAAATATAAAAGTTTCAAAAAACGCCTTCCTTAGTTTTTATAAAGGTGAGACATTTTTTTCATACAGTGAATAAAAAAAATGTACTGCGCGTATACTATTAGCCAAAAAAAAAAAATTGAAAACATTTTCAAATGTACATAGTTTTAAATACTTTCACTAAAAGCAAAATTTTCACATTTTAAAATAATTTTAAATAATTTTACTAAATAATTTTAAACAATTTTACTAAATAATTTTTACGAACAAATAAGGATTATAGGAAAATATTAAAATTTGATTAGTATGAAAATACAAAATATCACACAGGAGGTGTCACATAAGGTGGCAAAAAATTTCAGGGACAATTCTTTGATCAATTTGCAGAAAAAAAATCGTCTCCCCAAAGGGAGGGGGGTTTAGTAGCTCATCAAAAAGTAAATAATAAAATTAGTAAAAATTTTCGAGAAATCTCGAGTTATGTAAAAAAAATTTCAATTAAAAAACAAAAGCTCTGACTTTGACGAGCTGTACCTCGAAAATTATGGCTCAAATCAAATTAATTGTAGGACTAAAAATAAAAAAAACAATCAATCGCATGTAAAACAATCCCCTAATGATAACCTATGTTCTATGGTTCCGAAGTTATAAGCATGTATTTATATGTAGGAAAAGTCCGGTACCTTTTTTTTAACAAGCTGTAGCTCGAAAACGAATATAACTGCATCCACCACTACAAAACCGCTGAAAGACCACTACAAAAAATCTGCGCCATATTCCCTACTTCTGCTAAGTAGAATAACAATGTTAGCACTAGTATTTATAGCAATTCAAAACAATGTTAGCACTAGTAAAATAAAACAAGATTTTATTAAAACTAAATATTTTTCATGGGTTACTTACAATTATCTGTTTATATTATTGTTATAAAATACTATACATTTGTTTTATTGAAATATGAAAGTACGTACTAATATTGTAAATAAATGAATACACTGATAAAAAGAAAAAAATATATGTATATACATATATAAATATAAATATGTAGTACAGCTAAAAAAACATAATTGGCGCATTTATTTATATGAAATTACACTTTTCCAAATTGGATAAAACACAAAAAATTAGTTCAGTATTTCACAAAAAATATGTTTTATTTTTTTCGCCTGTAATGTAGAACTTTAACGAAAACTTAAAAATAATAATAAAACTTATAAATAATAAACACTCTGTATTGCTTTTTTTAAATCAATTTTTTAATTTTTTATAATACAAAACTATAACAATGTTAGCACTAGTAAAATAAAACAAGATTTTATTAAAACTAGATACTTTTCATGGGTGTACTATATTAACTAAATTAATATGCTTCATATTTAATATAGAACAATGCATTTTTTAATAAATTTAATAAAGCAATAACATTTAATAAGTATATTTTTAATAATATTAAATGTATGTTAATATTACATTAATATTTTAATAATAATAAATATATTTTAAATAAAGCACTATAATAGTTAATAAAATAATAATTCAAATTTAAAATCTAATAATTGCAAATTTAAATTCTGACTTAAAACCTAATCAAATTTTTTTTAACTTTATTTTATGTCGTTTACTCTAGATAAGGTCTTTATATCTAACAAGTCCTAATAGTCAATTTTTTTTACGAAATATTACGAATTTTTGGCTTCGTTGCTGGTTTTTTCTTTAAATGCCACTGATCGTGTCATATTTTTTATTATTTTTTTCTTGTTTTTTAAGTAAAAAAGAGATTAATATTTTAAAAAATCTCAGGATATTATACACATTTTTTAAACAGCTTCCCATTTAAATTCTATTGCACGAAAAAGAAAGAAAGGTAGGAGGAAAGAAAAAATGAAAAAAAAATTCAAATTCATATTTGAGTATGGTTTTAAATGTTAATGAGGAAGGGTGTATGATTTTTCATGCACATTTTGTATTTCCCAATAAGGTAAGTTGAGTAGTGTCGGCTAACAAAAATGTTAGTAAAAGTAATATAGGTTGACACATTTCAACAATTTGAATTATCTCATTTCGGTTATTTATACATTACTTATAAAATTGTTTCAAATAATTTCAGTTAGTTTTTAAGTTATTAAAAATAAATATGTATTTATGTACCTACTTCCAATCATTTTTTTTTTTAAATAATTATTTTAAAACTATTTTAAACATGTTATATTGAGTGCTTCAATAATTTTGTTGTGCACTTCTTTCATATTTTATTAGCAGGTAAACAAGAGCAATCTATTTATAAATTGGCCCTGCCTGTGTATGAATCTTAATTTTAAAAGCAAACGGAAAAAAATTTACATCAGTACCTACTACCTGTTATTTTACAAGCGGAGTTTTTGAGTCATTTGCTAAGATACTATTTATTTCAAAAATAAAAAAGATATTCGAATCCGGTCATAAAAATTTATTATTGTCTTTTCCAAAACCTTTTAAATATTTTTTTACTTAGGTAATATATTAAGTTTTAAAAATTTTTCTCACAAATGGAGGTAAAATTTAGAAGTGTAAGTATATAAAATTTGTATTTAAAAAATAATATTTGGTTGTATTTTAGATATTATTTTCTAATTCCCTCTTAAAATTTTTTCTTTACTACGTATTTATGTCAATATTTAATAATTATCTTTCATTAATTATATTTTCAACTTTCCGCTGTTTCAAGAACTTAAAAAAAAATCTGAATGAAAATATTGATATATTTTCTTGATTTTTCAAATATATTTTTAGAATTTTACCTGCTTTATAATAAGTGTAAATTTATTTTAATATTTCTTCTCAAAAAATAGCCACTTCGATTTAAAAAAACCCATATAAAATAAGGTCGTGCTTTCAAGTTTCTCTCTGAGCATTGGGACTTGTTAGATATAAAGACATTACTCTAGACTAAAAAATATTGCACCAAATTTTTTTTTGTTCGGTGTGTTATAATTTTTTTACTCTCAACATAGCGGTTCGAAAAAAATACAGAAAAACTCGATAATATATGTCTAGGATTTTCTGTCAGAGCATGATATCCATATCTTTGCCATTTCGAGTAAAACACCATTGAAATTTTTTTGTATTATTTTTGTGTTACTAAAACATTGACTAGTAACAATTTAGTGAAGATGGTGTAAAAAGTTAGCCTTTTCAAATGTTGCTACTAAATACTACATAGTATTGATATCATATATCAAATATTGAAAGATATGTTAAAATTTAATTTCATAAAAATGATATATACTTTCTCCAATTGCAATTAGTATCAATCAAAACTGAATAACTTCACCTATTTAGTTTTAAATAATGTTTTTAAAGGTGGGTTTCGCTTGTATAAAAATAACCAACATGAACAGTTGTTTATGAAATGCAGAAATGAATATGTGCAGATGTTTCATTCTCAACGTTTCAAGTAAAAATTGTAAAAAAACTATATTTCATATCAAATTCGAAACGGTAAAAAATGTATATTTAATTCAAATCTATATTTCAATGCCTCCTTAGAAAATTTTATGATCTCGAGAAATGAATAGCTGTTGATATCTTATTTTGTCTGAAAAATTTTTAAAACAATTAGTTAGTTATAATGTTCTTTAAGGCGTTTTTTTTAAACTACTGAAAAAACTAAATTTTTTTTTCTGGCATTAGAAATGGCTTAAAATTTTAAGCAACACTGCTTTATAACTTTTTTTTTGTCAAAAATGTAGATATCATGTTCTGACAGAAAACCCTAGATTTAATCAAACTGAGTTGCTTAGAAAACTCCAAATTTCATTTTTAATATAAAAAATATTTGTTTTTAGTCAACTTTTTTCATAGAACACTGGAAATGAAAACAGGCAAAAATCATCATTTTTTTCAAAAAGGAAAAAATTTTTATTGAAATTTTATTCGCATGACATTTATTAACGAATTATAAATACAAATTCTTGTGTCTTTCTTTGTTTCAAGTATTGTCAAAGTTTTCTAATGCATTGTTGTTTCAAACTGTCAAAGGTTTGTCAAAGCATTGTCAAAGTTATTTAATATTTAGGATAGGTACTTACGCATTCTAAGAACGATATATATTTTATAAATACTTCAAACAAATATTTAATTTTATTAACTGCATTCGAAGGCATCGGTGCGTCTTCATGTATTTCTTTGCTGACTAAATCTTTGCTCTATAAAGTCAAATATTGACAAAATGATTGACATCCAAAAAAATTTATTACATACAAATTAGGTAAACCATCTACCATTAAATAAATTTTACTATACAATTTCCTTTTATATTTCGAATCAAAATGTTATGATATAAGGAGTGCAAATGAAAAGTCAACAAAGATAATTTCTTTACTTTGCTAATTCGTTGGTATTTAAATTTTTTACTTCTTCCTCTTCTAATCGTTAATACATCAACCATTTCTACATAAGCCTTGTATTTGTGACAACGTTTCTGTAGTTGTTACTTTTTCGTCACAGAAAGTTTCACTCTTTACCATCTCTTTAATAAATTTTAATTTAAAAATATTGAATTTTTTAAAGTTATCTTAAATTGAAATAAAATTTTTCATTATAGATACAATTTACGAACGATTTGCGTTATTAACCTAGAACAAGATCAGAATGGTAAAATCAACTATACAGTATTTTGCATGTAAAGTCACATGAACATGGAAAAAGATAATTTAAAGGAGAACCGCCTCTGGTAAAGTAGCGATTTTGGCCAACGATTTGGAAATACTAAAGAAAGAAACATTTTGAAATAACAATGAAGCCAAATTTTTTTCTAGTTTTGTCTCTCTTTGCTCCAAGCATTGTCAAAGTCGTAACAGGAATGTATCTATTTCGTTTATTTATTTGGCCTCTACCATAAAATATGTGTGATATGTAAAAAAAAGCTAAGTTAAAATTTTTTTAAAATAAAAACTAAAAAATATTTTAAAATATTTTTTTATTTGAGCTAACTGTAAGAAAAATCAAATAAAAACATTAATTTTGTTACAAATTAAATGTAATGAGATAATGAGAAAGGAAAGAGAGTGAGAATAGCAAAATAAAAAAAAAATTAAAAATGTACTCATGTTCTGTCAAATTTTTTTTTGAAATCTGGGATTGGAGGTAATGATTGGGCTGTTACCTCTGCCCTTCCGCACAATGAGGGAAGCTCGGTTAATGACTCACCGACTTCTCTCTGGCAAGGGCGAGGAAGAGAAAAAGTCACTCGCAGGACTCACAAAGACTTCACTGAGTGTGATCCGATCCTGAGAATAACCAGGTTGGATTCTTGTCTGCCACGGTACAATTTCGACTGCAGGTACAGGGTTATGCTTCCCGGTCGACGGAAGTGGGTTCGCCTGCGGTGGGTGAAAGTTCACCGCAGAGTTGTTGCGGATGAACAGAACCCGGGTTGGCGCTATTGAGAATTTCTTCATGGGGCACTGCTCGGTGAGATTCCTGCATAAGCAGGGGAAATCGGATCCGTTTGGCTGGATTTTGTGGAGGCGGTGATGAAACCGCACATCTTCTGAGATGCTCGGTACTGGTTGTCTGTCAAATTCATTAATTTTTTTTCATAGTAAGTAAAATATCTATAATTTATTGCACTGTTTATTATAAATTTATTTTTTTAAAAATATTATTTGTGTTTTAAAACTTATTTTTATTATGTATATACATTCTTGCTCAGCGTAAAATTTTGCGTTGATTTAGAAATGTCCGTACATCCCCCCGATCGCACGATAACTCAAAAACGAATAATGCAATCGAAACCTAACTTTCACAAGTTGTTTCTTTTATGCCAATGACGGACCCTAGTGTTATTGGACGATTTCGGATAACGTGTTTGTTAAAAGAGTTTATTTAAAATTTTTCAAAAACAAATAAAGGTATAAATGTGAAATTTTGTGTACGTGTGTCCAATTCCATTCTACCTATGCTCTAAAAATTTTAATGCACCAGTTCGGATGGCTGCCATACAACTCCAAAAGCCAATTTTATATATTTGAAAAAATAATAAAACTAGATTCACGAAACTTGGCAGTCGTGTGTCCGATTCAACTTCAAAAGCTAATTTTAAATATTTGGAAAAATAATGATGTCAGATTCATGAATTTTAGCCATCGTGTGTCTAATTATAGGGCAGATATATTTCTGAAGTTTTGGTAGAATTGCTTGACAAGTTCGGGTAGCTGCTATACAAGTCCAGAAGCTAATTTTAAATATTTGGAAAATAATGAAGTCAGATTCATGAAACTTGCAGTTGTGTGTCTAATTATAAGTCAGACATATTTCTGAAGTTTTGGTGGAATTGCTTGACACATTCTAATAGCTGCTATACAGCTCCTAAAGCTAATTTTAAATATTTGGAAAAATAGTTAAGTCTTAAGATTTATGTAACTTGACCGTCGTGTGTCCAATTATAGGTCAGACATATCCATGAAGTTTGTTTAGAATGATTTCACAGGTTCGAATTTTTCTATACAACAATCAAGGGTGCATGTTAAAATTCAATCGGTTTATACCGACTGAAACGTTTTTACTTAATACCGACAGTATTTTGTATACAATAGGTAGGTTATGTAATGGCAACAAATTTTGCATATCGAGTTTTCGGTGGGAATACACTTCTCCATAGTAGGGAAGTGTAAATAAACTATTTTTAGCAACCTGTCGGTCTGTGTGTGCATGCGTGTATCTCAAGTTCGGCTGAACCGATTTTAATGAAATTTTATATGCAAGTTTATTTCGACCCTGGCACGGATTGCACTTTTTAGCGGGCCTGTGTTACATTTTTGACCATTTTGAAGAAAATATTCAACCGATTTACTTGAAATTTCATATATAAGCTTTGCTCAACCGTACGCAAAAATTCCTTACTTTTGGAAGAAATCAGGCATCAGCAACTGGACGTTTACTACGGGCCTAATATACATTTTTGTGTATATAAAGAGAAATAAGCAACCGAAATTTAATATTTGGATTCCTCGTATTAAAACAATGAACATGTAAATTGTTTGGAAAGATCAGGGCTCGAAAACTGATTTGCGGGCCGATTTTACATTTTTCACCATATCTACGGAACGAATTGATGGAATTTCTTGAAATTTGATATTTGATTTCTGGTTATTACTGGAACTAACTGGTGGGCATTTCAGGGAATTCGGGTAGCACAAAGCGAAACTCTAATAAGAGCCAAATTTACATTTTTCTAAGTAGGATAATTATAAGCGTACTAATGTACCAAAAATTGGAAAGAAGTATTTAACAGACATTTTTATAATATTCTGTAACACTTTCACTTAAATAGACAATATGCGGTCGGTTATGTGCTGACACAAGCATTTTTGGGAGAGGAAAAGAGTACGCAATAGATGTCAACCTGTTTTTTTATAATGTATTTTTAGATACAATGCGGTCGGTTATGTGCTGACCACATCAGATTTTTTTTTTCCTTTTTTGTATGACTTAAGATGTATTATCTTCATGTAAGAAAGAGCTACAGAAACGAAAATTACAAATATATATAATAAAAATATATTAATTTTTGAACATCTTTGATTCGAGTTTATCATGTACTTTTGTGTGATAAACAATAATAATTTTTACATAAAATAACACTTTTTTCAGTCTGTTTATTTGGGGTAGCAGGTATTTTAAAAGGGTCTTGAAGATAGCAATCCAAACTACCTATCTACTTATCTAGTGTATACGTTACCTTATAATTTGTGTAATTTAGACTTTACTTTACTTTATAAAGTTTAAGTAACTCAAATATATGCTTTTGTGCGATGTACCATACATATGTACATGTACACCAAAGTATATCTACTAATAAGTAGTTTGACTCTCCGTTTACATCACACTAATGCAATCACTCACCAATATTTGTATACAAAAAATTCCTTTAGTTAAAAGGGTTAAGCAGTATACCTTCTTATTTTCATTTTTATACACAAAAGCATTTTTGGGAGAGGGAAAGAGTACGCAATAGATGTCAACCTGTTTTTTTATAATGTATTTTTAAAAGTGGAAGTTATATAAAGTATAGGAAAAAATATTAAAAATTTTAAAGGCGGGAGTTTTATTTTTGTAACTTATTCCAGTACAAGGTGGCAAAAAAGGTGTATTCATATTTACAAATTATTATAATTTGTATAATATAATTTTGAAATATAATAAAAATAAATTTTAAAAAGACGTATAAAATTTAAAAACATTTTAAATAGTTAAAAAAAATATTTTTCAGTTTTTTATAAACCATCCAAGATTTCATGGATAATTTAAAGAATTTAGAAAACACTTTTATTAAACTTTCCAATGATATCTGTACAAAAAAAAATTTAGAATGTAAAATATATGAACACTTAAAAACTAATTTCAACTATGAATGTTGTGAGAAGTCCGACAAAACATATTTTATTAAACTGTATATTAGAATTAGAATTTACCACATAATAAAAAGTTTTAATAAAACTATAAAACAAATTGATATAAAACAAAAAATTGTTAGTGTTAAGCATTTGTAATAAATAATTATTAATAAATAAAATAAATAAATTATCTTTAAATTTTTTATTTTTATTTCAATCTTAATAAATTTAGAACATGAATCGGTAATAATTATATTTCATAAAGTATTAATCAGTACGCATGCACCTTTTTTTTCTTTATAAATTGCTTTATTTCTATGTCACTACCAGATTCTGTGTATTTACTGTACCAGGTACATGCATGTTACATTCATACATGAAATTTCAAACTCTTTTGCTGTCATACATCCGAATTTTTTACCTAACTTTAATAAAATGAAAAATAAATTTTGTTATTATCAAAATAAAAATAACAAAATTTTCACCTAACTTAATTTAATTTTATTTCAGTTCAATATTTTTGATACACTCGTTTGTTTACAATATTTTGTTTCTTTCTTGCCTACACAACTCTTATTTCCATCTATTTCTAAAAAAAATGGAATATTTTAAGAATTTGGAAGCAAGGTGCAAACGAAAACTAACGGAATGGAACGAGTCGAATTACTTATTAATAGATATACTTTGATGTACACAGAGCGTATGTATTATTATAATAATTTAATATTTTTGCGTATGCATGTATCCAAAGTTTTTTGTTCAGAAAAAAGACTATTCATTTCTTTAGTACACATATAAATTTCGTACGGGAAGTATCGCTGAACGTCAAAATAATTTTATTTGTTGTTTAAAATTTAATTGTAATTTAAATTAAGTGAATAATTATATTGATTTTTTGTGTTATTAAATGAAATGAAGACTTACATATAATTTATATGAATTAAATTTTGTCTTTTGTCCATTTTCCATGAAAACTTTTTTTACTTTATAGGTACTTCTACTCTCGTTTACATCACACTAATGCAATCACTCATCAATATTTGTATACACAAAGTGCGCAAAGCTAACAGAACTAAACAGTATACCTTGATATTTTCATTTTTATACAAATTTATAAAGATTAGTGGGAGAGGGAAAATGTACGCAATAGATGTCTACCTACATATTTTTTTATAACGTACTTTTAAAGGTACACAAAAGCATTTTGTCGTATATAAAGTATTAAGCATTTTAGAGGCACACAAAACCTTATCCTTTTTCCCCTTCCTCTGCAAAACTGCCTCTTTTTTTTTTTTTTTGAAAAATAGCTATCCTCGCCTTAATTTTGCGATAAAGATGTCAAGAATTCATACCATTTTGGGGGTCTTCAAGGTTGACGTTTAAAATTGATTTGGTCATTCATTGCCACCTAAGCCAATCGATCGTCTGTCACTCAATTTATGTGGTCTCTCCAGTCTCTTAATATGGGCTCGATATGAGTCTCTTTTACGTTAAAATAGGCTGGACACAGCTCTTGTATATATGCGTATCTTATTTTGCAAAAGCATGTATTTGTTCCTCCATATAACATCTCGAAGATAACCTGATACAGCTGGGACTTTTCCTGTCTGGATTCTTTCCTCTGTTTCGTGAGCTAGTGATACTAACTCCAAAAAATTAAAATGAAGTACTCGTTTGATAGATTGGTTGTTATCCCGAGGGTGTACTAGCTATATTTCTAATAATTTTATCTATTATTATATCATACACCTTGTCTAATACCTATAAGCGTTGCAATGTGTTCGGTGAGTATATTAATCGATTTGATCTTTGTTTTGTGGTTGGTGTATGGATCTTGTATCAACCTTATTAGACTGTGATGGATTTCTTTTTCTTGTAAAACCTGAGTAACATCGTCAAGTTGTACTCTATAGAAAACATTAAATGGGGGATTTATTTTTTCAAAAATTGCACTTAAGAAGGTTATTCCCTTGTAGTTTTTAGCATCATTTTTGTCACCTTTTTTGAAAAAATCTATTCACCCAAATATTGGTGTTGTAATACTTGTTTTCTATTTTAATGGAGCAGACGGACATGCAATTATATTATTGAATAATTTAGCAAACTCAGTAATGAGATTGGTTCCATCGTATTTTATGAACTCGTTTACTATTCCATCAACTTTAAGTGATCTGTTTCTATTGTAAGTGGACCTTGTCTTGATATTGTTTTGATGATATTGTCTTGATATTGGTTTTGGTAGAGTTTTCTGAAGTGTTCAGTCCACTCCTTCAGTGTTATTTTGGGCATTTTCACATACTTATTGACTGGTTTTTTGCTAATTAGGAAATTCCAAACCTTGTTTTATGTTCCATGTAATTTAAACTCAATATCTTTTGTAAACTTTTTCCAAAACTCAGTTTTTATATTTCATATCTGTGATAGTCGATTCGCGATTTTGTTATTCTATACTTCTAGTATTATTCACGTTTTTCTTCGTAAGATATTTAAATTCATCAAAAAACCACGGTTTGCTTGTAGGATATGTATTTACATTATCCTTTTCTTTCTTTAGCTAAGTGCTTCCTGAAGCTTCGCTGAATTCATATTTTGCTTAATTTTGTTTCAAACTCGATCGATAATATCGTTTTGAGTTACCATGTTGTGTTCACTATTATATTTAAATCTCTCCTAGTATAAATACCGAGTTTGCTGATTTATATTCGATTCAACATTTACTTTTTCTACGTAGAATGGTGCCTTCCTTTTTCAACAGGTTATTGTAATACACATTTTACAAACCATTAAATTATAATCTGTTCCTGAATTAGACGAAGTAAAAGATGTGACCTCCAGTATTTGTTCTGGCTTTATGAAGGGTAGCTTGATTTAAAATCATCAAATAATAGACCAAAAAAGTTATTATCCAGAAAAGAAAAAAAATTAATTAGAAAAATTGACAGAGATCCTCGGAAATCGTTAAGAAAATTAACTTCTGAAATGGAAAATGAACTAATGTGAAAGAAGCCATTACTATCTCTTTCGAACGTTGAAAGAGGATTAAATTTTGAAAAATAAAACATAAACTACGGTGGTACCTACTGGGATGACATCATCTTTTGTAATGAAACTAAAGTAATGATGTATTACAATTTTTTTTTTATTTTATTTATTTATTTTAGTATCAATTCACAAATATACATATAAAATCTTAAGATTAATGCAATACAACTATTTATTTTATAACTATGTATGCAAATTGATGATAAACTATACAGTAGTGTAAATAAACACTAGTGATGTATAGTATTATGCACCGATACTACCACATATTACTTATTATTAATACAAATTTTGTGGGGTGGGGTATATTTCTTGTTTTTTAAAATTACATTTACATTTATTTACTTAAAATAAATATTAATTGTTTTTTTTATTTGAATTTAATTAATTTACTATTTTAAACTTTTCTAATTGTGCAAGTACAAAAAGGGTAAACCGAGCAACATATATAATCTAGTATTATTTTTGACACCTTATTTTTATAAAACTCTTTATAACTACAATTGAAATATTTTTTTGTTATGTAATCTTTGAAAATTTCGATACCTTCTTTATTATCAATTCTTGAAATATGCATATCAATAACGAACTTTGGTATTTGTAACATAGAGGGATTTATCTTATTATAAATGTCTGACCAAATTACCCATTTAAAGTCATTTATTTCATTTATAGTAAATTCTTCTTTATAGTTAAAAGAAACTGTATTATAGCTTTTATTCACGAAACACTGTGAAGGAACATCTACCGATTTTAGCATAGTTAATTGTAAATCATCTGCATTGATCACGGAAGAGAGAGGTACAAAAAACTAGTATTTTTTCGGGATCCATGTCAGGGCGTACATTTATTACAGATCTACCATGAATATATATTGACTTTATGTAATTCTTATCGTAAACCACAGTAACATCACCAGAACAATTTGGGGAATATTTGTAAAAATTCTCCAAGACATTCAATTCTAAAAGGTAAAAAAAAAAATATACGTTCAATTATTCATTTCAACTAAAAAAAAACTAAAAATTTTGCAAATGTCTTCCTTTTCCGCACTTATTATCGATTGCTTTAACAAACGAGTAAGAGCAGAAAAGAACATTTACGAGTTTTAAGAATTTTGGAGCAAATCCTCACTTAGTACTTCTTTCCAATGAAAGGAGACCAGTGAGGCAAAATTTTGTTTTTTTTCATTAATGCAATGAAATTTCTAAATCTTTATAATCAAATGTGAATAACCAGTTTCTACACAATTTTGAAAATTTATTTAATGTGCTAGCTTCCTTAATTTCCTGCGGTAAATTATTGTAATATTTCGGAGCTAGAAAATCATAAGATTTATGAAAGTGGGTTACTCTGCTTAAAGGAACACGAACTAAGTTTTGACTATTTATCCTTAGTCTATAAGAATTACAAAAGCGCGAAGGTAAGCGATTTTTTATAAAATTTAATTAAGCACTTATACGCAAAAAGATGTCTTAAGGGTAATAATGCTTGCGCTTGAAATAAAGGCCAGCAATGAAAAAGTCTTGATTTTCCATGAATGATCTTCAGTATACTTTTTTGCGCCAAAAAAACTGGCTCCAGCGTATTATAATAGGTACCTCCCCAGCTCGTTATGTCATATTGAAGTTTCGAGTAGACTAGAGCATAATAAATTTTTAAAAGCAGTTCAAATTGAACAATAAATCTTTAAACAGTAGAATACACGAATACAATATAACATATAGTTGTGTATTTTGCTTATATGTGTTTTTAAATTTAATTTGTTATCAATAGTAACACCCAAATATTTATAGCTTTCTACGGTTTCAATTTCAAAACAATTGCCAGAACAATTACCGAAAAATTGGGTTCTAGATTGTTTACAATTTTCTTTATTACATATAAAACTAGAACATTCATTCGCATGAAAAGTGAAATTAAAATGTTGAGGTAGAATGGCTCTGAGATCATTTAATTTAAAGAACATTAATTTTGTTTTATTGCTAATATTAAGTTTATGGGACATAAACCATTTTCTAAGAAGAATTAAGTCTGATTCTATACTGCGTTGAAGCGTGGAAATATCTATTTCGTTATAAGAAAGAGAACAATCATCAGCAAAACCAGTTATTTTCCCTTGAAAGGGTTGACTAAACAGAGAATTTATATAAATAAGAAATAACAAAGGCCCTAACACCGAGCCCTGAGGAACGCCTGAAGAGATGGTTTCAAGATTACTGTAAACGTTATCAATTTTTACTTTTTGTAATCTATTGGACAGATAAGAATCAAGAAAATCCAACATAAAACTTCTAAATCCAATATTTTCAAGTTTTTTAACAAGGATTCGGTGATCTATTGTGTCGAAAGCTTTTTTTATATCAATCAAAAGAGCAGCCGTATGTAACTTGTCATTTAGACCCGAGTATAGTTCCGAACATAATTTTAGTATGGCATTTTCAGTACATTTATTTTCTAAGAAACCAAACTGGTTTTTATCAAAAAAATCAATACTATAGAGGAAATTAAGCATTCTTTTTTTTATTAATTTTTCAAACAATTTTCCTATGCAAGGTAACAATGATATAGGCCTATAGTTCGCAACATCCAGTTTAGAACCCTTTTTGAAAAGAGGTATTACTTCCGCAATTTTGAGTGCAGATGGAAAAGTTCCACTATATACAGCCAAATTAAAAATGTAACTCAATACCGGACTTACAGCTCGATTAATTTTTTTCAATAATAAATTATTAACACAATCACTTGTACATGATTTTTTGTTATTTAATACTAATATAGCTTGATATACTTCTTCAGGTACTATATCTGTATAGCCAAATGAATTAAAATGCATATTTGTACCTAGCATATTAAGTACATTCGTTGTGCAATAACAATTATTTTGTTCTATATTATTTAAACTTGAAATTTTAGCTGAATTTACAAAAAAATTATTAAACTCATTTGCGATATCATTTTTGTTTGTAACTTTTTTGTCTCCAATTACAATTTCGTTGACCTGTGTATTCGCTGAGCTTTTGTTTAATATGTTATTTATAGTTTGCCATTCCAATTTAGAGTTACCGCTGTGCTTTGAAAGTTCAGAACTATAGTATAGATTACGCGCCTCTTTTATATTAATACTCAGTTCCTTGCAAAGACTTTTAAAAGAATTTCTTAATTCAACATTATCGGGCTGGTTTCTGCTTTTTAAACCTATTTTATTTTTATATTTTATTTTAGTTAAAAGTAAGTCTGTCATCCAAGGCTTAAGTTTCCTTTTATTTTTAGCTAAATTAAGCTCCCTATAACTGTTGGATATATGTGAATTTAATATTTCAATGAAACCAATATAAGCCACAGAAGCATCAGATTCACTAAAAACTTTATCCCAATTTTCCGAATCTAAAAGTCTGTTTAAACGATAGTAGTTTATAATTCTAATTGGCTGGTTGTCTTTTTTATAGTCTGAATTAGGAACTTGAGATAACATATTCAAAATAACCATATTATGATCAGTTATCCCTAATTTTAAGTTTTCACTCTCGAATTCCAAATAATTTAAATTATTAGAAGTTCTTAAAAAAATATGATCTATACATGTAGAACTAAAATTTGTAGTGCGAGTTGGTAACTCTACTAAGGAAGTTATGGAGACCCGTGTTATTAAACTTGTAAACCGAAAAAATTGTGAATTTAATTCCCTCGAGATAACATGTTAGTTTGACTATATCAGCGGTACTTATAGAAATTGAGCTACAATTAGAAGATAAATCTATTTTGGTGTATACAGCAACACCACCTGAACTATAATTGTTATTACAATTGCAGTGTAAATTATAGCCGTCTATATTATAATTTTTTTCTTCTTCGCTGTAAATCCAAATTTCAGAAAGAATAATAATTAAAGGAGAATTTTCAAGAGATTGAAGGTGTAATAAAAAGGTATCAAAATTTTCTCTTAAGCTACGTATGTTTTGATGTAGGATTATATGATTTTTAATTTTTTTGTATGGAAGGGAAACTGAAAGAGATGAATTCATTTTCTATAAAATTTTAGTACTATGTACTTACAAAATTTAAAAATTGATTTCGAAAAAATTATATGTTATCCAAATCGCTGAGATTTCTCACAACGATTGGTTAGTCTCCTTCAGTTTTCCTTATTAAAATTTTAGAATTCTTTATCCAAACATATTTAATTTTATTATTTCTTTTTAATTCAATGGCAGCCTTGTATAAATACCTTTTCCTACTGGTTAAACTTTGATTAATATGAAAAGAAATGCTCTTTTTTAACTCATTTTTCTTCTTCAAAACCTGTTGTTGCACGTCATGCGTATTAAAATCCACTCTCATGATGCTCGTAGGCGCTGAGTTTGAATTGTTCTCACCTCGTCTTTTTATTTCCCAGGAGCTACATTTTTTAAAGTCATCACAATTTATAGTAACATTAAGGCTTGAACTCAATACTCCGGCCGCTGTTTCGATGGAGTTTGGATTTTCGAGTTCCGGCAGGTTGACTATATCAATGGATGAAGACAACATTGATTGTTCAAAATATTCAACTTTGTTTTCTAGGACGTTGATTTTTTTCTTTAAACTATTGTTTTCATGTTCAAGTTGTAATATTTTTTCTACATACGTCTCGTGAATACGTTCCATATTCTTTACAGCTTCAATGATAATATCTAATTTATTATTCTCGGTATTAATTTATTCAATGATCGCCTTAATCGGGTATTGAGGCCATCATGAAATACTAAAAATATAATTCCAACAGTAAAATTTGGAAAATTGCCGATTATGATTTGGAGTTGTATATCAAGTGGGATATACAACTCCAAGGGGGTATAGCCGTATAGGATATATCAAATTTAATTAATATTCGATAGAATAACAACATTATTTAGACATTTTAAAAGCCGAATTGGTAAACAGTGTTACACGATCTGGCTTAACGAATGCTAATGGTAACATATCTGAATTTTACCAAGGCAATGACCCAAAGCACAAATCTTATATTGTGCGAAGCTGGTTATTATATAACTGCCATAGTGCGATTGATACTTATGCTCATGGCTTTAAGCCGGGGCTTTTTGCCTATTGGAACCCTACTGAAAATTTATGGCCATATTTAAAAAAGCAAGTGAATAAAAGGAACCCGAAAAATCAAAACGAAGCATATATAAAAGAGGAATGGTCGAAAATATCAGAGAAATATGGCCTTGCCAAATTGAGATACATGACCAAACTATGAAATATAAGTTGCAAAAAATTTTGTGTCAGTTAATTTTTGCTAAGAATTATGTTTTCGTTATTATTTTTTTTTTAATGATATCAAAAAATAAAATAATTTTTGTATTGTGTTTAAATATATACATATTTACATACATATATTGAAGAAAAGTTTTACCCATTTTCGATCCTCTAACCAATGTTGTTGTATACCTTTCTGAATCATCCTGTATAATTGGAATAAGACAAATATTATTAAAAAAAAAAATTTTAAATTTGTAATTGGTAATTTCCATTACATTTATTGTAATAAACTATGAATTTTTTATTTTTATTTCAATTTTGTTTTTAAAATGTATTTCTTATGAAAATTATGTTAGCTTAAATTCCCGAAAACGGCGTTTAGCTTTTAAATTTCAAATCATTATTAACATTTTAAGTCAAGTAAGGGACTTTTACCTAACTTAATTTAATTTTATTTCAGGTAGATGTTTTTGATACACTCATTTGTTTACAATATTTTGTTTCTTTCTTGCCAACGCAACTCTTATTACCATCTATTTTTAAAGAAAAAATAGAATATTGTAAGATTTTGGAAGTGGCAAGCAAACGAAAAATAACGGAATGGAACGAATCGAACTCTTTCTTCATAGATGTACTTTGATTACTACATCATACTGTATATTAATTACGCAGACGTATATATGAAATTTTAAACTCATATCTATTACTTTCGTATAATGCCATATATGTATATCTTTCAGGCCACCAAGCTGGAATTAATTTCCAAAATTTTGAAATTGGAAGAAATTACAAAAACAATTCTTAATATTTTATGTTTTCGAAGTATTCCAATTGAAATATTTTTTTTAATTTTTGTGAAATTTTTAAGTGTTCTTTGTGACTGTCATTTTATTTAGTATGGTTTTAAAAGCGATTTAGATTATGATATTTTTATACCCTGCACTTCGTGACAGCTTACTTTGGTATGGAGTTTGTAACTACTTGAAGGAGTCATCTGCGGTATGGACATATATATATATTCTTGCTGAGCGTAAGATTCTGCGTCGATTTAGACATGTCCGTCCGCCCGTCCGTCCGATCGCACGATAACTCAAAAACGAATAATGTAATCGACACCAAACTTTCACAAGTTTTTTCTTTTGTGCCAAGGACGAACCCTATTGTAATTGAGCTAATTCGAACAACGGGTTCGGGTAGCTGCTATACAACTCAAAGAGTTTATTTTAAATATTTCAAAAACTAATAAAGCTATAAATACAAAATTTTGTATACATGTGTACAATTATATTCTACATATGCCCTAAATTTTAATGGAATAGCTGCACCGGTTCGGGTGGCTGCCATACAACTCCAAAGGCTAATTTTAAATGTTTGGAAAAATAATAAAGTCAGATTTATGAAATTTGGCAGTTGTATGTCCAGTTATAGATCAAATACATTTCTGAAGTTTTGATGGAATTGCTTGGCTTACCATATAATTCCAAAAGCTAATTTTAAATATTTGGAAAAATTATAAAGTAAGATTCATGAAATAATGAACAAGGATTTAGATATTTCTGAAACAATAAATGATTTTTTCGTTAATGTCACCAATAATTTTAATATATCTTCAAATCCTATTAACTACACGTATTTAAATAATTTTACTGGGAATATTCATTCAAATTTCACTTTTACACTTACAAATGCTGAGGAAATTACTACTGTAATAAAGAAACTTAATACCTCAGCTGCGACGGGATTTGATTGCATTTCAACAAAATTTATTAAACACTTTTCTGATCGTTTAGCACCTTTATATGTTAAATTTATAAATGTTTCTTTTCGGACTCATACATTTTCGGAATGCTTGAAGACAGCAATAGTCACACCTATTTTCAAGGGTGGTAATAAAACCAACCCAACTAATTATCGCCCAGTATCGGTTCTAAGCTCATCTTCCAAAATATTTGAAACAATAATAAAAAATAGAATCACAACTTTTTTGTCAAACAATATGATTTTGCATCTGGAACAGTATGGGTTCGAAAAGAAATCAAATACAGTGGCTTCGTGTCTTAGTCTAACTGATATTATAACAAAGAATATGGGTGAAAGTAAATATGTTGCATATCTATTTCTAGACTTGCAAAAGGCTTTCGACTGCGTCGACTATGGCATTCTATTACATAAACTATCCCTATTGAATTTTAATACCAATCAAATTCATTTTTTTTAAATATATCTGGACAATCGTCCACAAAAAGCAAAGATAGGTAACGTAACAGGCAGCCCGAGGGTGGCCAAGAAGGGAGTCCCCCAGGGATCTATTCTTCGGTCAGACCTGTTTAAAATTTATATCGATGTTAAAATTTATATCGATTTTATTATATATAAAATTTATATTTATTTATACATGGCTGGACTTCGATTAGCTGACTCAATGCAATTATATGCTGATGATGCGTTAATCAAGTATGCGAAGGATACAGAACTTGAGTTAAATAATGCTTTTGAGGGTGATTTAAAATTGATTGATGAATGGTTAAAATATCATCGCTTATTATTAAATTTCAAGAAGACTAAATTGTTAGTTTTTGGAAACAAGAGCTCGCCGTTCAGTGATTTTTCATATAAAAATAATATTATTGAAAAAGTTGAAACTTTTAACTATCTGGGTTTAGTCCTGGATAGTAGGCTCAATTGGTCGTACCATATAGATAGCGTTATTAAGAAGATTTCTTCTTACATATTAATTTTATATAGGCTTAGAAAATATTTTACTGAACATGTCTTATACTTGATTTACTCATCCTATATTTTGTCAAATATAATATATTTAAATCTAATATAGAGCAGAGCTCCTCAATATATCCTTAATAGGCTGAATATTACACAAAAGAAAGCGATCAGAGTTATTCGGAATTTATCTGTTAGCACGTCGACCAGCGTAATTTACACGGAAAGATATTTGAGTTTGGAAAATTTATGCAAGAGAGAATTATATATGACAGCTTTCAAGATAATAAATAATGAGTTAAAACACAATTTTATATTAAATAAAGCAATTGATTTTCATAATCACAATACTCGCAACAAATCTAATTTTTATCTTTCATTATTTAAAACTCAGAAGCAACAAAATAACAATCCAATATATAATGCCTTAAAACTGTACAACGAATTACCAAATGAGTTGAAAAACATAAATAATATTTGTTTGTTTAAGAAAAGGATTAAAGAAGTTGTTTTAAACATTAACCGATGATGACAATCAAGTCTATATAATATGTAGATGAAGAAGAAAAATTTAGATAAACATTTAATCAATTATTTTTTTTTTAGTTTATTACTTTTTATTTTAAAATGTAATTTTTTTTTCGGAAAGGAAACCAAAATTACCTTTTTAAAATCTTCTGACAATAACTTAAGAATAAAAAAAAATAATAAATTTAATGAAACAATAATTAGACCAGATAGCCAGGTAGGCGAAGGTCTTTATTATCTTAATTTTTTTTTTATACATTAGGCGTGAATGCCATAAAATATATTTTTTTTTGTTTTTTATAAAATTCTTTAATATTATTTTGTTTTTTTTTTATTATATAAATATTTTGTATTCTTATTATTGCAATGATTGAATTACTTAATTGCAATATTATTTTTAATATTAAATTTGTAAGAATTTTGTAAAACTGTTAAGCAATAAAGGAAAAAAAAAAAAAAAAAACTTGGCAGTCGGCTGTCCAATTATATGTCAGACATATCCGCGAAGTTTCTATAGAATGGTTTCACAGGTTCGAGTAAATGCTGTACAATAACGAAAGGTGCAGGGTATAATTTAATCGGTTTATACCGACTGAAACGCTTTTACTTGTTTGTTTTGATTTTTTTTTAAATTTCTTATTCAAAAGCTTTATTCTTTAATTCAGTACCCTTCCATTTGGAAGACAAAAAAGGTTGCCTGCACTAAACATTGCAATTTTAAATTAAAAAAACAAGTAAAACCGTTCCAGTCGGTATAAGCCGACCGAATTATAACCAAGTTTCATGAATCTAACTCTATTATTTTCTCAAATCATTAAAATTTGCTTTTGGAGTTGTATGGCAGCTACCCAAACCGTGCAGCCATTCTATTAAAACTTTCAGAATATATGTTGAGTGTAATTGGACACATCTTTGCAAAATTCAATATTGATGTTTTTATTTGTTTTTGAAATATTTAAAAAAAACCTCTTTGAGTTGTATGGCTACCCGGACCCGTTGTCCGAATTGGCCTAGATTGTAGATTTTAAGGAAACCGAGTGGGACGGGAGTAACCCCCCAAGCCTCCGCAGACATTCCCGCCTATAATATCCCCGTCCCAACCACAAAACCGCAGATATCCCTAAGGGAGTTGGACAACAGTTACCGAACACTTAGGATGTTCAAGACAGCCAGTGCCGGACAGTCGTAGAGAATGTGCGCGGCAGTCTCATCCAAATTGGCTTAATTACAATAGCAGCCATCGTTTGCGTAGAAGAAGCAATTTTGTGAAAGTTTAGTGTCGATTACTTTATTCGTTTTTGAATTATCGTGCGATTGGACGGACGGACGGACATGTCTAAATCAATGCAGAATTTTACGCTGAGCAAGAATATATATATATATATGTGTATACCGGAGACGCCTCCTTCAAGTGGTTGCAAACTCCATACCAAAGTGAACATACCCTTCACGAAGTGGATGATATAATAATGTAGAACCTGTAAAGCTACAAATATTGATCAATTTACTTCACACAAATACTCGTAATTTCTGACACCTCTTCCATATAAATTTCATATAAGTTTGGGATTTATTTTTGATTTGCTCTGTGAGCTTGGTGGCCTTGGTGGATGAATATGGCATTATATTCATACATTCGAATCTTTTTACATAACTATCAAAATAAAAAAAACAAAATTTTCACCTAACTTAATTTTATTTTATTTCAGTTCAATGTTTTTGATACATTCCTTTGTTTACAATATTTTGTTTCTTTCTTGCCTACACAACTCTTATTACCATCTATTTCTAAAAAAAGTGGAATATTTTAAGAATTTGGAAGCAAGATGCAAACGAAAACTAACGGAATGGAAGGAGTCGAATTACTTATTAATAGATATACTTTGATGTACACAGAGCGCATGTATTATTATAATAACTTAATATTTTTGCGTATGCATGTATCCAAAGCTTTTTGTTCAGGAAAAAGACTATTCATTTCTTTAGCACACATATAAATTTCGTACGGGAAGTATCGCTGAACGTCAAAATAATTTTATTTGTTGTTTAAAATTTAATTGTAATTTAAATTAAGTGAATAATTATATTGATTTTTTGTGTTATTAAATGAAATGAAGACTTATAATTTATATGAATTAAATTTTGTCTTTTGTCCATTTTCCATGAAAACTTTTTTTATTTTATAGGTACTTCTACTTCGTTTACATCACACTAATGCAATCACTCATCAATATTTGTATACACAAAGTGCGCAAAGCTAACAAAACTAAACAGTATACCTTGATATTTTCATTTTTATACAAATTTATAAATGTACGCAATAGATGTCTACCTACATATTTTTTTATAACGTACTTTTAAAGGTACATAAAAGCATTTTGTCGTACATAAAGTATTAAGCATTTTAAAGCCACACAATACCTTATCCTTTTTCCCCTTCTTCTGCAAAACTGCCTCTTTTTTTTTTTGAAAAATAGCTATCCTCGCCTTAATTTTGCGATAAAGATGTCAAGAATTCATACCATTTGGGGGGTCTTCAAGGTTGACGTTTAAAATTGATTTGGTCATTCATTGCCACCTAAGCCAATCGATCGTCTGTCACTCAATTTATGTGGTCTCTCCATTTTCTTAACATGGGCTGGATATGAGTCTCTTTTACGTTAATAAAGGCTGGATACAGCTCTTGTATATGCGTATCTTGTTTTGCGAAAGCATGTATTTGTTCCTCCATATAACATCTCGAAGATAACGTGATACAGCTGAGGCTTTGCCTGCCTGGATTCTTTCCTCTGTTTCGCTGTTTCGTGAGCTAGTGATACTAACTCCAAGATAATTAAAATTAAGTACTCGTTCGATAGATTGGTTGTTAATAGATAATTTGCATCTGAATAGATCAATCTATCAGACCAGAATCTATTCAGATGCAAATTATCTATTGATGATAATTTCGCTAAATCTGAATAATAATATCTGCAATCATCTTCATTCGCCGCGAGCCATACAGCTTCATCGGTCTTACATAAATCCCCAATTCGATATCCTCAGGGTGTGCTTGCTATATTTCTAATAATTTTATCTATTATTATATTAAACACCTTTTCTAATACCTATAAGTGTTGCAATGTGTTCGGTGAGTATATTTTTCGATTTGATCTTTGTTTTGTTGTTGGTGTATAGATCTTGTATCAACCTTATTAGACTATGATGGATTTCTTTTTCTTGTAAAACCTGAATAACATCGTCAAGTTGTACTCTATAGAAAACGTTAAACGGTGGATTTATTTTTTCAAACTTAATAAGACTATTCCCTTGTAGTTTTTAGCATCATTTTTGTCACTTTTTTTGAAAAAATCTATCCACCCAAATATTGGTGTTGTAATACTTGTTTTCTATTTTAATGGAACAAACGGACATGCAATTATATTATTGAATAATTTATCAAACTCAGTAATGAGATTGGTTCCATCGTATTTTATGAACTCGTTTACTATTCCATCAACTTGAAGTGATCTGTTTCTATTGCAAGTGGACCTTGTGGGAGTGTGAGTGTGGAAAACATTTTGTATGATATTGTTTTGATATTGTTCACACTGAAGGAGTGGACAAGGTTCAGTCCACTCCTTCAGTGTTATTTTGGGCATTTTCACATACTTATTGACTGGTTTTTTGCTTATTAGGAAATTCCAAACCTTGTTTTATGTTCATGTAATTTAATCTAAATATCTTTTGTAAACTTTTTCCAAAACTAAGTTTTTATATTACATATCTGTGATACTCGATTCGCGATTTTGTTATTCTATACTTCTAGTATTATTCACGTTTTTCTTTCGTAAGATATTTGAATTCATCAAAAAACCACGGTTTGCTTGTAGGATATGTATTTACATTATCCTTTTCTTTCTTTAGCCAAGTGCCTCCTGAAGCTTCGCTTAATTGATATTTTGCTTAATTTTGTTTCAAACTCGATCGATAATATCGTTTTGAGTTACCATGTTGTGTTCACTATTATATTTAAATCTCTCCTAGTATAAATACTGAGTTTGCTGATTTATATTTGATTCAACATTTACTTTTTCTACGTAGAATGGTGCCTTCCTTTTTCAACAGGTTATTGTAATACACATTTTACAAACCATTAAATTATAATCTGTTCCTGAATTAGACGAAGTAAGGGATGTGATCTCCAGTATTTGTTCTGGCTTAATGAAGGGTAGCTTGATTTAAAATCATCAAATAATAGACCAAAAAAGTTATTACCCAAAATTTAAAAAAAATTGACAGAGATCCTTGGAAATCGTTAAGAAAATTAACTTCTGAAATGGAAAATGAACTAAATGTGAAAGAAGCCATTACTATCTCTTTTGAACGTTGGAAGAGGATTAAATTTTGAAAAAAAAAACATAAACTGCGGTGGTACCTACTGGGATGACATCATCTTTTGTCAGGAAACTAAAGTAATGATGTATTACAATGATCGCCTTAATCGGGTATAGAGGCCATCATGAAATATTTTCCAACAGTAAAATTTGGAAAATTGCCGATTATGATTTGGAGTTGTATATCAAGTTGGATATACAACTCCAAGGGGGTAGGATATATCAAATTTAATTAATATTCGATAGAATAACAACATTATTTAGACATTTTAAAAGCCGAATTGGTAAACAGTGTTACGCGATCTGGCTTAACGAATGCTAATGGTAACATATCTGAATTTTACCAAGGCAATGACCCAAAGCACAAATCTTATATTGTGCGAAGCTGGTTATTATATAACTGCTATAGTGTGATTGATACTTATGCTCAAGGCTGTAATCCGGGGCTATTTGCCTATTGGAACCCTATTGAAAATTTATGGGCATATTTAAAAAAGCAAGTGAGTAAAAGGAACCCGAAAAATCAAAAGGAAGCATATATAAAAGGGGAATGGTCGAAAATATCAGAGAAATATGGCCTTGCCAAATTGAGATACACGACCAAACTATGAAATATAAGTTGCAAAAAATTTTGTGCCAGTTAATTTTTGCTAAGAATTATGTTTTCGTTATTTTTTAATGATATCAAAAAATAAAATAATTTTTGTAAATATTGTGTTTAAATATATACATATGTACATACATATATTGAAGAAAAGTTTTACCCATTTTCGACCCTCTAACCAATGGTGTATGTTGTTGTATACTTTTCTAAATCATCCTGTATAATTGGAATAAGACAAATATTATTAAAAAAAAATTTTAAATTTGTAATTAGTAATTTTCATTACATTTATTGTAATAAACTGTGATATTGTAAATTTTTTATTTCAATTTTGTCTTTAAAAATTTAAAACATGTAATTCTTATGAAAATTATGTTAGCTTAAAATCCCGAAAACGGCGTTTAGCTATTAAATTTTAAGTCATCATTAACATTTCAAGTCAAGTAAGGGACTTGAGTGAAGCCGACTTCAAGTCAAGTAGCGTTTATATAGACAATAATAAGCTTGAAGCAGCCATATAAACAGGGTACATACATATTATTACATCATATTGTGTGTCTACTTTGTTTAGGTATGTACTGTATATAGAAGTATGAAATTTTAAATTTATAACTATTACTTTCATACATTCGAATATTTTTACTTAAATTTTATGAAATGGAAAATAAAATATGAAAAAAAAATTTTATTGTTATCAAAATAAAAATAACAAAATTTTTACCTAACTTAATTTAATTTTATTTCAGGTAGATGTTTTTTATACACTCATTTGTTTACAATATTTTATTTCTTTCTTGCCAACAAAACTCTTATTACCATCTATTTCCAAAGAAAAAATGAAATATTGTAATTTGGAAGTGGCAAGCAAACGAAAGAAAACGGAATGGAACGAATCGAACTACTTCTTGATAGATGTACTTTGATTACTACATCATCCTGTATATTAATTACGCAGATGTATATATGAAATTTTAAACTCAATCTATTACTTTCGTATAATGCCATATATATCTTTCAGGCCACCAGGCTGGAATTAATTTCCAAAATTTTGAAATTGCAAGAAATTACAAAAACAATTCTTAATATTTTATGTTTTCGAAGTATTCCAATTGAAATATTTTTTTTAATTTTTGTGAAATTTTTAAGTGTTCTTTGTGACTCTTATTTTATTTAGTATGGTTTTAAGAGCGATTTAGACTATGATATTTTTTGTTTTGCTTTTTTTTCAAATCCTTTTTAAATTCATTTTCTTATTCAAAGGCTTTACTCTTTAATTCAGTACCCTTCCATTTGGAAGACAAAAAAGGTTGTCTGCACTAAAAATTGCAATTTTAAATTAAAAAAACAAGTAAAAACGTTTCAAGTATAAGCCAACCGAATTATACCCAAGTTTCATGAATCTAACTCTATTATTTTCTCAAATCTGCTTTTGGAGCTGTATGGCAGCTACCCAAACCTGTCAAGTCATATCACCAAAACTTAAGGGATATATGTGACATATAATTGGACACATGACTGCCAAGTTTCATGAATCTGACTTTATTATTTTTTCAAATATTTAAAATTGTCTTTTAGAGTTGTATAGCAGCTTCCTGAACCTGTCAAGCCATATCACCAAAACTTCAGGAATATGTGTAACCTATAATTGGAGACACTACTACCAAATTTCATGAATCTGAGTTTATTATTTTTCCAAATATATAAAATTAGCTTTTGGAGTTGTATGGCAGCTGCCCGAACCAGTGCAGCCATTCTATTAAAACTTTCAGAATATATGTAGAGTATAAATGGACACATCTTTGCAAAATTCAATATTGATGTCTTTATTTGTTTTTGAAATATTTAAAAAAAAACCTCTTTGAGTTGTATGGCAGCTACCCGTACCCGTTGTCCGAATTGGCCTAGATTGTAGATTTTAAGGGAACCGAGTTGGACGGGAGTAACCCCTCAAGAAACCGCAGCCATTCTTGACTTATTGTAGCCTCCCCACGCTCCCACCTATAATATCCCTGTCCCAACCACATAGCCGGAGATATCCCTAAGGGAGTTGGACAACAGTTCCCGAACACTTAGGGACCCATGTCCTAAACAATTGCGGCGCCGAACAGCCAGTGCCAGTGCAGTGCTTTATTCATTTTTGAATTATCGTGCGATCGGACGATATGTCTAAATCAACGCAGAATTTTACGCTAAGCAAGAATATATATATATATATATGTCCATACCGGAGACGCCTCCTTCAAGTGGTTACAAACTCCATACCAAAGTGAACATACCCTTCACGAAGTGGAGGGTATAATAAGTAGAACCTGTAAAGCTACAAATATTGATCAATTTCCTTCACACAAATACTCGTAATTCCTTCCGTTTAAATTTTATATAAGTTTGCGATTTATTTTTGATCTGTGAGCTTGGAGGCCTTGGTGGACAGATATGACATTATATTCATACATTCGAATGTTTTTACCTAACTTTTATGAAATGGAAAATAACATATTATGAAAAATAAATTTAGTTTTATTAAAATATAAATAACAAAATTTAGTTTAACGTCATTTCATTTCGTTATTTTTTAATAAAATTGAAATATTTTGAAAATTGTAGAAGTGGCAAGCAAACGAAAACTAACGGTTTCGAACGAGTAAAATTATTTAAAAAACAAATATGTGTACGTTACTTTGTTTTAAGAAGATAAATTAAATTTTAAAGTAAATAATACACAAATTTATTTTTAAGCATTTCAATTCCCACATATGTATTATAGCTTTTATTTATGCCTAAACAATATGTTATTAACACAATTCCATACATAATGTATGTACAAAATATTATATACTCGGGAGAGAATATCTTATTTTCGAGTCGAACCAAGTTGCACTTACACGCATGCATAAGTATATAAAATATATTTATATACGTACGTTGTGCATAGGTATAACCAATATCAAAGTATATCTTTCTAAGAAGTAGGTCGACTTTCGGTTTATATCACACTAATGGAATTACTCACTAATATTTGTACAAAAAAAATTCCCTTAATTAAAAGAGTTAAGCATTATACACCGTCCCTTTTCCATTTTTACACATATACGAATTTTCGGGGTAGGGAAAAAGTGCGCAACAGACGGTTACCTGTTTGTTTACAATTTATTTTTAAAGGCGCGCAAGTGCATGTTTTTGTATACATATAAAGTATGGGAAATATATAAAGCATTTTAAAGGCACACAAGAGCAAGAGTAATTATTCCCAGCACAAGGTAGCAAAAATGGTGTCTCAGAAAAAATTTGAGTATTAAAATGATAAAAAATAATAACTATAACTATAATATATAATAACAAAATTATTTTAAAACTTGTAATTAGTAATCGTCATTACATTTATTGATGTCTATATATAAATTACGAATTTTTATTTTTATTTTAATCTTGTTTTTAAAATTTAAAACAAGTATTTCTTATAAATGCACATACACACATATCGGTAATCCGGATTTTTTCTTTATAAATTACTTTATTTTTATATTTCCTATACGCTTCCTTCAAATCATTATTAACATTTCAAGTCAAGTAAGCAAAATATTTTATTATACTTTTAATATATTTGAATGAAGCTGACTTCAAGTGAAGTAACGTTTATATAGACATAAAAAAGGCTTGGAACAGCTATACTACTACATCATATTGTGTACCTACCACCCATATGTACATTAATTACATACATACATATGTACAACATAACAAAATAGGGAATTTTTAATCGTTAGTTAATGATTCTTTCATACTTTCAAATGTTTTATGAAATGAAAAATAAAATGTTATGAAAGATAAGTTTTGTTGTTATAAAAATAACAAAATTTTTACCTAACTTAATTTAATTTTATTAAAAACATTGAACTAAAATAAAATTAAATTAAGTTAGGTAAAAATTTTGTTCTTTTTATTTTGATAATAACAAAATTTATTTTTCATTTTATAAAATTTAAGTAAAAAATTCGAATGTATGAAAGGAAAAGAGTTTGAAATTTCATGTATGAATGTACACATGCATGTACCTGGTACAGTAGATACACAGAATCAGGTAGTGACATAGAAATAAAGTAATTTATAAAGAAAAAAAGGTGTATGCATACTGATTACTTTATAAATATAATTATTATCGATTCATGGTATTCTAACATTATTAAGATTGAAATAAATATAAAAAATTTAAAGATAACTTATTTATTTTATTTATTAATAATTATCAATTACAAATGCTTAACACTAAAAATTTTTTGTTTTATATCAAATTGTTTTATAGACTTATTAAAACTTTTTATTATGTGGTAAATTCTAATTCTCACAACTTTCATAGTTGAAATTTTTTTTCAAGTGTTCATATATTTTACATTCTAAATTTTTTTCTGTACAAATATCATTAAAAAGTTTAATAAAAGTACTTTCTAAAATCTTTAAATTATCCATGAAATTCTTGGATGGTTTATAAAAAACTGTAAAATATTTTTTTTTCACAACTATTTAAAATTTTTTTAATATTATACGTCTTTTTAAAATTATATTATATAAATTATAATAATTTTTCTAAACACTTTTTCTCCGCTTCGCTTTTATAATTTCAATACACCATTTCTGCCACCTTGTACTGGAATGAATTAGAGAAACTATTGTGTCGCTTTTAAAATTCTTAATATTTTTCCCTATAACTTATATACGAGCAAATAATAAAGTGTCGCCTTTCAAAATACATTATAAAAAAACAGGTTGACATCTATTGCGTGCTCTTTCCCTCTCTCAAAAATGCTTATGTGTATAAAAATGAAAATAAGAAGGTATACTGCTTAACTTTTTTAACTAAAGGAATTTTTTGTATACAAATATTTGTGAGTGATTGCATTAGTGTGATGTAAACGGAGAGTCGAACTACTTATTAGTAGATACACTTTGGTTTGAAAATGAAAATAACAAGATATACTGCTTCACTCTTTCAGATAAGGAAAATTTTTGTATACAAAAATTAGTAAGTGATTGCATCAGTGTGATGCAAGCGGATAGTGGAAAAAAAATCCATGAGTTTTTTTAAATTTTATTGAGAAGTACATCCTCAGTCATCTTTAAACATTATAGGACTTTATTGTACATCCCGTATACATTATACACATATATTTTTTTTTGCGTTTTGTATATTCATTTGTTTATGCTCACTCACACATGCACCCAATAATGTAGTAAAATAGCCACGCATGGGTACCTTTACAATAGTGTGTATTGTTATTGCTATAAAAATAAAAGGGTGGAGTTGCTTTCCAGTTTCTGAATATAAGGAAATCAGTTTCCAACAAACGCCTTCAATATTTCACATTTATGATTGTGTGGTAGTAAAAAGCTTAATATTTTATAATTCTGGCAATATTATACACCAGATTTTTTCCAGTCAAGAGAATATAGACAGTGTAAAAGAATTCTTCCTGCTATAATAAACGTTTCGGAATTGGAGATGAGTAAAAAAATGTTATGCTTACAGTGCATTAAAAAACTATAAGCAAAATGCACTAATTTCGTAAAAATGTTTTAAAGAATTTTTTTTATAAAATTTTATTTTGAACTTAGAAGTAAAATAAAAGTTGAATAATATAATAAAGGAATATATTCCTAGTATAATGAATAGAAATGAAATAACTTACATGAACGAAACAATGATTTTATGCGTGTTTGCACTTAAGTAACTAGATGTGCATAATATTAATTTAGTGTTTCTGTGATGTTTTTAATCTTATTTGCGCATCTGAAATACATAATCCATATACAAATTATTATTTTTGTTAAATTTTAGTTCAAGCAATTTTAAAAATTTTGAAAGAAATTTTGATATTTTAACCATTGGTTTAAGTTTTTGTGTTTTGTTAATAAGTTTTACGATGTTTTTAAAGTGAAGTGAAATCAGAAATATTGAAAGTCAAAAAATTATAAAACTTAAATATTAAGGAAAATATTTTTTTCTTTTAAAAAGATAATTACATAATCAAAATTTTGACTGAAGGATCGAAAACTCCCCTTAGGGCTGTCGCACTTGCGTCTTACCTAGGGGACGAATTTCCCATTTCAAATTCCCAAACTCAACCAGTAAAGGATTTAATGGCATTTGGATCTGTTTTACAACATAATATTGGTACGTTCTTTATTATTTACCTTTGCTCGTAGTCGTTTTTTTTAAGTACTCTATACGCCGCCTATAATAGGTGCTTATGTACTAAGCACTTACAAGTACCTATATGAAAATTAAATTCTACAATACAAGAGCATTTATGTTACTTACATTAAACTTATATGTATACAATTTTTCAATATCGTATTTAAAATCATATACATACATATGTATTTTATATTTTTATAACTCTCATTTCTCAGTATATATGTATGTAGGTCTTGCCATAAGGAGAGTTTAGCAATATAAGTCACATAAGAAAGTTACATACACATAAAACGGTACATATAAGTATATGTATGTTTGTTTCAAAAAGCTATATGTATGAAAAGTATAACTTTTTTTAATATTTTTCTGGAAAATCCTTTAGTTTAGTTTTTTTTAATTTGATTGTATACAGAAACAAATTTTAAAACTTTAGATCTTTGTTTTTGGAAAAGGTCTTTGGATTTTATATTTTTAAAAATTTTATCTTACATTTCAATGAAAAACTTCAATAAATGGGTTATTACATAAGATACGTATTCTGATACATACGTATGCACATTTGAAGTTATATGATAATATTTAGTTTCTCACAGCGTAATATTTTTTTTTCCAGGTTTTCATTCCTTTTGACGGGAAAATTGCTGTAAAAAATACTCGTAAGATTTTTAAAAAAGTATTATACATATGTATTTTGAAGGGTGGATACTTAAACTTTATTGCTATTTTTAAGTATGTACTTATGTCAGGCTATTACGAATTACATAGTGAATACGGACTTTGGGAAATTATTAACTTATTTTTTTACAAATGATTTAGTGTTTTATATTGATACTTTTAAAAAACTGTTTTAAAAGAACCATGTTGCTTCTAAAAATAAGGAAATATTATTTTAGTACGACGATAAAACTTTTTAAATTTTTGAGAAAATTCCTGTTGAAAATGTCGTGAATTTTTGATCTTTTTTAAATTTGTTGTATGTAGGTAAAGTATTGTATTAATGGATCTAATAAAAATCAATTTAGTTATGATTTATTAATTGAGTTGCTTATTTTTTCTTGCTTCAATTTTCTTTATACATCTACCTACACCATTTACTTTCATTCCCAGCTAAATTTGCTGGCAAATTTTCTTTATACATAATTGATGAATTGAACCGTTCTTGTAAGAAACCCATTTTTCTAGAGAATAAAAATTCTATAGAGGTCCTGAAAAGCCTCTCAAAGCCATACCGACCATAAAGACATTTTTTGACAATTAATTGTACTGAAGTCATCAACTTCTTTAAAATTTCCCAAATATAGGAAAACAGAAACATACTTCTTTTACTGCGAAATATCACCGGCAAATATTACAGTGATTAAATTATGTTTATTTATTAAATTATCTGCTAATCCATTTTTTTTACAAATTTTAGGCAGCATTTTTGCTTTTGGTGGTTGTTATAGAATTTTTAGAAAAAAACTTCTTTTGTGGTAACAAATTTTTTCTACATTTGTTTAAAAGAAAAGAGCTCTCTAAAATTTAATTATGCATTTTAACTGACTTAAATAACTTTACAATTCGACCTTAGAAGTAACATAAAATTTTTAATGCAAAACAAATAAGGTTTCTAAAAGGTTAAAGAACAAAAGATGAAATTTTTTAAATTTTGTAGCAAAATTTTCAACATGTTTAATAGGGGTGAATTTAGTGTATCTCTTCTCATTGATATATCAAAAATATTTGATATATGGTTACGAACTTCATATAGTGCTGATTTTCGCGATTTTCTTGAAACTGCTTAAATCTTTTAAACATATGGGATTAGTTATTGATTACAGAATATATGTTGAGTAGATCATATTCATACACTTTAGCAATGTCATAAGAAATTTCATTTTGGAATTTACTTTATTTTAGAAACATTTACCACTTAAAACAATATTTTAACAAGTTTTTCCACTTTAAGATTAAGTACGGTAAATTTTGTTAGGGTAGCACCCAAAAGAATAAAATGATATTTCTCACAGGCTTAATTAAAATTCTTTCGCATTTTAGTACCTGGATTTTATAATTTTAATTATTTTTTTAATGTATTAGCTGCACGGATATTTAGTCAACTTTCACCAGAGCTTTAATTTTTCGCAATTTTTTTCTTTTCATCGTAAAATGTATGCAATAATTTGCATAATTAGATTTAAATATAAATAAATTTATATTACATTTTATTACATATAATTAAACAAAAAATTAATGAAGAAAGCTAAATAGGTAGCAGATTGCTTTTTTGAAAAACTACTTTCCCTTGTTCAAGCAAAAAGCGCTACTTTATAAATTATTAGGTTTATAAAATTTAAGTCAACGACTTAAAAAAAATTATTCAAATTAAACCAATGCTTGAAATATAGCACTTTTCCTTGAACCAGTGAAAATGTTCTAAAAGACAATTTATCAGCTATTTAAATTACTTCCGAATTTTTTAGTACTAAAACAATGCAAAGAAAAAATCAAAAATAAACTTAGAAACAACAAAAATATAGTTAATTAAAAACTTAACTTAAAAAAATTAAGCTATTAATTTTAATAGTAATTGCGTTAATAACCCACTAGGAAAACTGTGACAATGTTAAGAAGTGTATCTCTCCGAGTAATGTGTTAAATACTAATATAAAATTCTTGAAACAACTTTATATTAGATTTAGAAAATTTAATATTAGATTTAAACTTAAAATTTTCTAACAAAAAGAATATCGGAAGTGCATAAATCTATTTGTGATTGTGACATATAAAAAGAAATCGCTACCTACACTTACAAACTACCCTGGTGAAGAGAAAAAACATTGTCATAGTTTCTATTTAAATAACAATTATTCTGACTACAAAGATTGAGAATGTGACAACACAATTTATAGTACCTTAGTATTTTATATTTCTAGATTGTAGGGATTATATGCAAAACTGCAGTAATGTTGTTTATTATTTTAGATAATATATTTTTATTATTTAAAAAAACAAATATAAATTTAAAAAATAATCTTAAATAAAGTTAAGGACGGTATTTAGTTGACTTTATGTTAAGGACGGTACTTCGAATAGCTTTCATATTCCCATGTAAAAAATAAATGTGAAAGTAGACTGTATTCCTTAGGAACATACATTATCTTACAGTAGTTATATGAAAGAAAAGAAATGAAACGATCACCTTAGTGAAAAGAAACTACATGTACGTTGAATTTTCTTCTGAAAATGAAAACCTGTGAAACTACATGTATTTACTTATTTGTTCATGGTGTATAGCCATGAACAAATAAGTAAATTAATAGATGTGTAACAAATATAGCATTATTAATATTATTGTTATAGCATCACTTATGTGACACAATAATTTTAAAATAAAAACTTAGTATACACACACAATGATCCATTCAATTTCATCCTTTTACAGATGTGATTTATTGATTGACGTTTTATACTATAAAAGTCAAAGTATATCTATTAAAAAGTAATTTCAAACCGTGATTAAAAAAATCTAACGCAATTTTTTCACACAAGTAATTATAAAACAATTCCTGTGTTTAAAAGAGTTAACAACCATTTTACCTTACAGGATTCATTCCTGTCCAAAATTATTGTATTTATATACATATACATATCTTAAAACAAATATCTTAAAACAATAAGCACTTTCATTGAGTCCGTTCGTGCGTATAAGAACATGTTTAAAAAATGTTCTAGACTCTTGAAGATAAAAAGTTGAAGTTTCACATGTACATAGGTCTTTACTAGAAACTTATTTCCGCAGAAAAATTTTTTTATCTATCCTCAAAAATGCCATTTTGTAAATATTTATTGCAGTGAAACCATACTCATTTTCCAAATTACAAACACAGAAAAGCAGTGGCTTGCTTTTTCTACTGCGGGTGTGCCGAAATATTTGCACTTTAGAAAAACAAACAGGCCGCTAAAATTCAAATTTTTTTCAAATTTTTATGTAATTTTTCTTTTAGACCTTAGGTTGTAGAAGTCTGAAATTGAAACAAATTTTAGACATTAATAAATAGTTAATTTCGTTACAAGAAAATTTTTTTCCACCTTCAACTACTCCCCAGTTATCGCCTTTCGAAATTTGTAAAATTTGAATTTTTGGCACCTTATATTTCCGAAACTGCAAGCTTTTTCGAAATTCTGTAAATGAAAAAAATAACAGTAAATCTGATGCTATTTAAAAATATAATTATTTTTTTTAAATCAGGCGATTAACCTTTAAAATCGAGCATTATGATAGCGCCTCTTTAAATTCTTTTACTTTACTTCAGAGACTGCATAAATTGTTCATCCTAAATGTATGCAATTTTTGAAAATGTGTGCAAGTCAGATATATGAATGAAAGTCATCATCATCATCATCTTTTGGTTCTACAGCTCCGGGTGAGTCTTGACCTCGTTCACAATTTTCCGCCAAATTTCACGGTTCTGGGCAGCTGCTCTCCAATCATGGACCCCAATTCTTCTACAATTAGTCTCTATACCATCGAGTCATCTAGATCTAGGCCTGCCTCTTGCTCTTATGTTGTATGGTCTTGCGGCTAGAATTCTTTTCTGTGCTCGATGTTCTGGCATTCGAGATACGTGTCCTGTTCATCTTAGTCTGTGTCCCTTGATATATTTGACGATATTTTTTGCCATAAATTAGTTCTTCATTAATTTCGGACTAAATATTTTCGGAGCAGTTCTCTTTCAAATATTTTTAACTTTTCCTCGCCACTTGTTTTCATGGTCCATGTTTCGCAACTATATGTAAGTACCGGTTGAACTAACGTATTGTATATTCTAATTTTTATTGATCTGGCTATTAGCCTGGATTGGAGAAGCCGCTTGTATGTATATGGCATTTTTATGCCGCTTGAATTTTCTCATTAATTGCTATGTGCATATCATTTTTGTTATTTATTAAAGCACCCAGGTATGTAAAACTTCTTACACCTTCAAAGTGTAATTGTTAATGGTTATGTTTTGAGGGTACCTTCTTGTATCATTTCGCGCCATTAGCATGTATTTCGTCTTTGACTCATTGATTATCAGACCCACAGAAGCAGCTCTTCTCTCTAATGTTAAAAACATTTCTTTCATTTCATTAAAAGAGCTACAATATCATCTGCATACGCCCAAACCATTGCCGATCTTATAAATATGTGTCCACCTCGATCCAGCTCATGTATTGCATAATGCATCACCTTCTCTGACTCCCGTTTCTATTTTGAATTCGTTCGTTATTTTGTTTTGTACCACTACTTTACATTTAGTCTCACTTAGTGTTAGTTTAACCATATCAATTTATTTCCAATTCCCAACCTTCTAAAAACAGGTTTTGTCATTTCACATCTAATTGAGTCAAAAAATAAAAAGTGCAGGCGCAAACCATTTTAGATAATAGCGTTGTGAAAGTTCTGACACAAGATTTTTTGTAAAAAAATTACTTTGCTACTTTGTTGCAGCTATTTGATCATTATTCTTGTTTTTATTTTTGTTGTTGATAATATTTGATTTTATCGTGACAAGTAGAAGTTTTTATTGTTCTATCGCAGTGAGATTATCGGGAAAAAGAAAGATAAAAGAATAAAAATATCTGAAATTCCCGAAAGTATGTATAAATAACGAAATAAGGTAATGTTTTATTTTAAAGCTCTTTGCTTTTTTGGAATGAGAATTGTAAGCAAAAGAACATACAAAGTTTCAGAAAAAGTAGAAGCTTTCTGGAGTTTCCTCTAACTACATTGATATATTGAGCCTCTAACCATATTATTGCATAATTTTTTAATGATCTTGTATATAAAAATTTCTTTATACTATAAAATCACCCAAAATTTCCGTCAAAGTATTTTGTGTTTACTCTAAATATAAATATACATATATATATGTATATATATATATATTTTTTTTTATTTTAACAGTAAATTATTTAATATTAAAATGAAAACAAAAATTGTTTTTTTCAAAGTTGTTGAAAAATAAATTGGTTTCATAAAGTGCGCCAACGAAGTATTTAGTATTTCTCATACTAGTATTTCCAATTCGTTAAAGTGCGCATACGTCTAATGTGAAATAAAAGTTAATAATTAAGCCGTTTCAATTTTTTTTGCAATCAATGTTAAAACATTATTGAAAACCCACTTAGTTGCTTTTATTTGGTCAGTTAAACGAGTTCGGATAAGTTATAAAATTTGGATATTTTTGAAACGCACTTAAGCGGGCTTTACAACAAAAACAGATTTTAAAATAAAACGTTTAAATTTGTATATGTATGTATATACTTTTCAAATTCAGTTGAAATTAAACGTTAGGTTATAGTTTGATGGAAAGTAAAATTCATTCGATATAACTTGATATGAATTATTGTTTATCCTAGAGAATTATTGAATGTACTTTCAAGCAAACTGATTTGAACTTTTTCTAGTTATCTTCTTTAGCAAAATTGAGGAATACCTATTGCAAATCATGTCTGGCCAAATATAGAGCTTTGTTACACTGCCTTGTTAAGAGAAATAGGATCAAACATCTTGAATCATTATGATCATTATCTGATCAATCTGATACTGTGATCAAACATGATGATAATCATGTCAAAAATATGATTAAACTAATTTTATGTTCAATCATGTTGGATAATGATTACTTAAAAAAGTATTTGCAACAACAACATGACATAAAATTTGGTCAGTTATCATAAAGTTTGATGAAAAAAAAATTGTAAATATTAAAATAAAATAATTACTCATATTTACACAAGCATGTGAAAATTTTTAAATGAAGTTGCTCTTAAAGTAAATATTTCACTACACACGAAAAGTATGTAACGAAACATGTTCCGAAAACCAAAATAGTTCTTTTTTTGTCTCAGAAACCAGAAAAGCATATACAGGAATCCCTCGATATACGTCGGCCCTATATACGTCGTTTTGATATACGTCGGCGAGATTTTTGTTCCTCGTTCTTAATATACGTTGTTTCAGATTTGATATACGTCGTTGAGAAATTTTTTTTTGAAAAAGAAATTAATTTTGAACCATTAGTAATAGTGACGACGTTGAAGTTGGGGATGATGAATCAAATGCTATTCAAGACCAAAACAAAATTTCCAAAAAACTTCTTTCAGAAACATTTCAGTTACTGGATAAAATTACGAGTGACTTCAGATCCTGCGATGCAGATAAACAAAGAGCAAATGAATTTACTGAAAAGATTAATGCTGCAATTCATCCTTATAAGGAATTATATAAAGAAAAAATGATATCGTCATTGGTGCAACCAAAAATTAATACAATTTTTTTGAATGAGAACTAAATTGAATTACCTGTTCATATTTACACATACAATGGTTATTATAGCTTATGGTTTAGTGTTAATTTTTTTTTGTGATAAAAAGTACAAATTTTGTTTAAAATTTTATGCATAATGATGAATTTTGGAATTTTGCATAATGTATGTACAAAGTACATAGATATATATTTATATTTTTTTTTGTTAATTTCGTTTTGTTTATGCTTTAATTTTATGTTTTGTTGCATTTGTTACTATGTTGTATGTATCTAAATAAAAACATACATATTTACATTTTGTGAACTTAAAGACTTTTTATTACATAAAAACGAACATATTATATGTATAATTAATTACGAAGGTATGATGTATTAGATGTACGAATTTTTAAATAAATATGCAAACGTACAACTATGTATTTATCAGTATTTTTCTAGTAAAAAAACATACTTTTTCTATATGGGTTTTCGATATACGTTGTTTTGATATACGTCGTGTTTGGCCGGAACCAAAAACGACGTATATCGAGGGATTCCTGTAGTGCAATTGTAAGAACATTGATTGCTAATGACAAGGAAACTTTTACTTTGTTTTCCCATAATAAGGTAACAATTACTGGGAATAACATTTTTTTGATTGAAGTTTTCAATTTTTGTAATGGATTCGTTATTTTCTTCATGAAATTGCTAATGTTATAATATAAGAAATGCTTAATATAGTATAATAAATTAAATTAAATGTTATAAATAATAAATTGTACATGTTTTCTGAAAATTCAGAATCAAGAAATTTTTTTTGCATCGTCTTAATATTTTATTCAACATTCTCGAAAATTTAAAGATTTTTTTACTCACCATTTTCATCATTACTTTTATATAATTACATAAGTATTCAACAAAAATGTTTGTAGAGCATAAACTACGCATACTTATTTACATGCGCAAAATGTATTATGATTTTACACTATGTATGCATTTCTTTTCATTTATATTATGTATTTAGTTAAGGTATCTTGTAAAAATTATTGGTTGTGTAGCAACAGCAAGCAGGTACATGTGTATGCATTTTTATTCATTTACCCGTTTTCATCAATGTTGTGTTTGTATTATAATTTTATATATGTATGTAGGCATGGCTGACCCATGGCTGACACGAAATTATTTATTCCAATACTCATAATGCATATGTGTTTATGTATCTTATAATATTACATAGTGTATGAACACTATACCATCACAAAAATACAGGCCCGGACACTGAGAGAAACCGACAGTTCATAAATGAAAAAAATTGCGATATTATACGTATGTGTTATGACAGTAAATTTTCCCCATGTTATTCTCTTTCTTTGAAAGTTATCAAAATTCCCTCTTATTTTCACAGAAGCTTTCAGGTCTTGGGCGAAAAATATACATATTCATTTTTGATTAACAGTTAAATTTTCGAAATTTTGATACTATATGTACTTTTTCTTATTTAAGTTTTTAATGTATTGGTTTCAAAATTCCAAAATTTATTTTTACGAAGAAATTTTCAAACTTTAGGAAATTTTTTCAATATTACAAATTGTACTTCAATTGTGTATTTTTTTAAAAAATATATTCATTTTTGTTGTCACATTAAATAAAGTTGGGTCAAAGCAATGGTTTGTATTGTAGCACTTTTCCCTTCAACAAATGAAAATTCTGCTTTTTAATACAGTCTATGTATACCTATCACACTATTAAAATTATTTTTTTTTTTTGTTTTAACTTTTTTTTTTATTTGCCACATTTAATAAAGTCTTAGTCTATCTTAACCTAGAATAAAGTTAACAAAAACAAGGTTTATTTCTATTATTTTTTTAACATTTAAAATGTAAAAATTTTTTTTTTTGTTAAATTATTAATAAAATTTCATTTGGTTAATTATTATTCTGTTATTTTCTAAGAAACATTATTAACATTGAAAATGAGTTTGAAAAAACAATGTATTGAATCTTTTTAAGATAAAATTACTTAACCTAACTTAACCTAACTTAGCCTATACTTACAACTAACGTTAGTTAGAAACTAACTTAATTCAATTTCTCTTCGACAACACACTCATTTCTTTTATACTTTATATTACTAGAAACGGAAACCAGCAAATGAAATAATACTTCTTATTATTAGAAACGCAAACCTAGAACGAGAAATAAATAATATTCGAAAATATAATGATCTCACATATATTTTAAGTTCGAAAAATCGAAATAAACTTAAATAAATGTCAGATTTTATAAAAGACATCAGATGTTTGTGGCAACTGAATATTAATGCTTCATTTGTTATTGTTTTGAATATTATGTTTCGTCAGGAAGCTTTAAAAAAATATATATACACAATTTATGTACGTATGTATCTACCTAAAATTTTATTTTTATTGTTCGAGCGAAAAACTGTAAAATGCTAAATTCTAATCCATTCATATGTACATACACATATTTGAATAAAATTGTTATTTTGTTTTTGCCTAAACCTTTTCTTTATTTAAAAAATTTAATCCTATATGTTCACCCACAGTTTTGAAATAAAGTTGGGTCAAACCAGTGGTTTGTATTGTAGCACTTTTCTCTTCAACAAGTGAAAATTCTGCTTTTAAATACGCTTTCTGCTTTCTGGTTTATGTAAACCTATCACACTATTAAAATTATTTTCATTCATATACAAAACTATTTCTAGGATTGCATATATTTAGGATGAACGATTTATGAAGTTTTTGAAATAAAGCACAAATTAATATAAAGAGGGGTTAACATAATGCTCGATTTTAAGGGTTAATTGTGTGAGTTAAGAAAAATAATTATATTTTTTAATATCATGGAATTTACTGTTAGCTTTTTGCGTTTATAGAAATTTGAGAAAACTTGAGGTTTCCGAAATATAAGGCGTCAAAAATTGAAATTTTACAAATTTCAAGAGGCGATAACTTGAGAGGAGGTGGAGATGGAAAAATTTTTTTTCCTAACAAAATGAACTATTTGTTAATGTCTAAAAGCTCCTAAAATTTCAAGCTTCTGCAGCTTGGGTTTAGAAGAAAAACGACATCAAAAATTTGAAAAAAAAAAGGACTTTTGATAACGGTAAATTTGCACGGCCATTTTGTTTTTCTAAAGTTTAGCAATAGTATACTGCGCTAGAGGAAGTAAGCCACTGCCTTTCTGCATTTGCAAAATTTCAAAGAAGCTTATGGTTTCATAGTTAAAAAAGGCAATTTTTATGGTTTTAGGGGGGTATAACTTTTAGAGGGGGGAAATAAGTAAAAATTTTGTTCTACGGAAATAAGTTTCTAGCAAAGATCTATATACGTGTTAAATTTTAGCTTTCTATCTTCAAGGGTGTATAAGTTTTGTAAACAAAAAAAGTTTCCACGGACAGACTGACGGACGGACGGACGGACGGACGGACTGACGGACGGACGGACAGAGCGAAACTAATAAGCACTTTTTTTCAAAAAGTTTTTGGAAAAGTACTAAAAAAATAAATTTGGGTCAAATCTATGGTTTGTAATATAGCACATTTTCCTTCAACAAATGAAAATACTGCTTTTAAAAACAATCTATGTACATACATATGAATACCTACTATACTATTAAAATTATTTTATTTATTTATTTACATCTAATATAACTTATAAATCAAGATATATTAGTTACACCCTCGGCTACTAGGACCATTCTGGGCTTAGAAAAATAACCTCATATATATTATCAATTTTGAATAACCATAAGGAAAATAATATAGGTTTTTATCTTTATATAATAAGGTCATGTGTAGTGATGCAATAATTAAGTCATTGTTTTAATCGTTATACAAAATACTATTATTTTTAGTGTAAAAAATTATTTAAATTTTATAAAAGAGATTAATTGCTTCTCTTTGGTATTAATACCAAAAGAGAAACAATTGCAACAATTCGAATGAAGTTTCGAAATCCGACTCTACCCCAATCAATTTAAATATCATGCCAGAGATTATAGATTCTAAGAATTTCCTCCACTATTGTAATATTACCTGTAGTCAGAATTAAGACTTCTGACACCGTTAGCGAATACCTCTGCAGTACTGTTTGTGTTCTACCGCAAGCAAAAAAGACATGCCTCATCGAAAGGACCACAGAAAGGACATTCTGGCGGGGAAACCCTTTCTAATAGGTACTTGTTCGTAGATAATGCATGACTCAATCGAATTCTGCGGAATTTCCTCCAATTTTCTGATTTTATTCAATATATACTTTGGTTACTTAGAGTTACTTCAGTGTAAACCAAGAAAACTATTAGAGCTACTCCATTTTGCCTGTCTAGCCTGAAGGGTATGTCTTTCAATACTTTTCGCTTTCATTTCACTAAAATAAGCTCTTGAGGCATACGTTTCATTTTGGCCTTCCGGTCAGCGTATTCGTTACCAGGAATGCCACAGTGTTCTGGAATTTAAACCATCTTGATAAACGTATCTGAGCACACCAGCACATTCCTAATTGCCCTTACTAGAGGCTGCCTATTATTTCTGTTGCCTATAGCACTAAACGCACTTAAACTATTAGAAAATATTATTATGTAATCATGGTCTAAGAGAGAGCAAACATTCAGAGCCTCATACAAAACAATTATTTCAGAATTATAAATTTCATATTCAGATGACATGCTTTTCATGAGTAGTTGTAGCTCATCACTGACATCAGCCACGCCAACACCATCTCCGGTCTTTGAAGCATCCGTAAAAATACAATACGCCTGAGAGTTTCGTAAGACTATTTCCTGGTACAATTTGCGATATATTACGCTCGTTGTGTTTGATTTGCCATGTTGAGACAATGAAATGTCTATGTAGCGCTCTGAAGTATATCTCCATGGAGCTTTCTCTGCAAATTTTGATTGCGGAGACTCAAAATCTATCCCGTGTTTCATGGAGAATTCGAGCGCCTTCACAAGTGAAGAACTGCTTTATATATTAATATCATTTCTCACAATTGCAGTGACAAGTCTATGTAAGGGTTGAGCAACGTCGCTAAACTGCCTGTGTATAAATTGGCGGCAAATAAATTACGTCGATTTACGAAAGACAGGAATCCAGACTACACTTGAAAGCTGTCGACTTTTGTTGTTTTGAGAGCACCCATGGCGATCCTGGAATCGTGATTTAACTGTGTCTGTATCTGGTGGATTTGTGCTTTGGTACCGTAACCATAAATAGAAATGAGGTAATCAATTTTGTCGAATTGCAAAGCCCTAGCTATCTGAGTTGCAAGCCCTATAGAAGGACCGCAATTTGATCCTCATATAAGTTTCAATAAATTATTTGTTTTCTTTAAAATGGAAACCGAATCCCTAACATGCTAATCGAAAATTACTTTCATTCTCATACGAAATTATTTCAAGGATTACATACATTTAGGATGAACAATTTATGCAGTCTTTGAAATAAACCAAAAATAAATTTAAAAAGGTTTTAACATAATGCTCCATTTTAAGGGTTAATTGCGTGAGTTAAGAAAAATAATTAAATTTTTAATGGCACGGAATTTACCGTCAGCTTTTTGCATTTATAGAAATTTAAAAAAGCTTGCGGTTTTGAAAGTATAAGTTGACACCTTATTAGCTACAAATTTTGAGAAGCGATAATATGAAAGGGGGGGAAAATTTTTTTTCTAACGAAATGAACTGTAAGATTTCAAACTTTTAACAAAACGTCGTAAATTTTTGTTTTTTTAAATTTCAAATATAGTATGCCGTGGTAGAAGAAGCCGGCCACTATATTTAAAAATGCTTATAGTTTCACTGCAATAAATAGTTAAAAGTTGGCATTTTTAGGGTTTTAGAGGGGTACAACTTTTGAAGGTGGGATAGATAAAACTTTTCTTCTACGAAAATAACTTTCCATAAGTTAATAAACAAAATATGTACATATAAAATTTTAGCTTTCCATCTTCAAGAGTGTAGAAGTGTTTTAAACATGTCTACTGATGGACAAACTGAGAGACGGACGGACAGACTGACAGAGTGAAACTAAAAGCATTTTTTTTTCAAAAGTTTTTTGGAAAAGTGCTGAAAAAGAAGAGGAGCAATCATACAAAATGATGTATGAGTGAAGGTAATAGGATTTTTTGTGAAATGTACGTCTTAATTTAGTGCATTTTTATTCATATGAAACAAAACATAATACGATTATTACTTTTTAAAAGCTTTTTTTATTTGTCCAAACATTTCTACACAATTTGCGGTATTCCCTTGTGTGTCAGTTTCGCTTTTTGACAAAAAAATGTGGTAAGAGCAATTTGTGGGGAGGTACATCACATATGTGTATGTACAACATTTATGTGCACCTACTTGTATGGATATACAAAGTAATTTTCAGAACAGAAGGTTAATAAAATCAAATTTTCATTCAAAATGCCTAATTCACCTTATAGTTGTTGAAAAAGTACGGGTCAAATATATTTCTGGTGCTACTTAAAACATTGAACAAACCTTACAATTCAAGGATACTGGAAAAGAATCTACTTCGCGATTTAAATAGATAACAAATATAAGAGAAACAAATTTTTTTCACAATTCGTTTATGCCAGATCTGAAGATTTGCAATAAAGCGTATTTTGAATGCACAAAGACATGCTTTGTTTCAATTGATTGAATGTAGAAATGGAATTCTCCATCTGCGTTTTATTCAATAATCTCCGCGATTAACGGGCAAAAATTAAATTGTCGAGTAAAGTGGATGAAAGTAAAGTGGAGTAAAGTTTTGTTCGCCCATTTTGAATGAAGGTCGCTTTTGACAATTTAATTTTTTGTAAATTAAATAAATTTAACAGGTGACATGTAAAGTGACAAGTGCTGTCCCTTTGTCCCAAATGGGCCAAACGTGACCTGTTTTGATTGATTAATATCATTTTAGTCCCATGGCAATTTTTTCGTATTTAATCGTATTTGTCTCATTTCATTTTCAAGAAAACTTTAATTTTTCTCTTTTCAAAAAATTTTTATATAAAATTTATAAAAATGTAACAAAACCTTTAGATTATTAGATAGATTAACCGTATTAGATTCTATTTTAGTTGTAAAATACCGAAAACATCGCAAAAGTTTTCACGTCAACATTATGTTGTAATTTTTCTTCATACATGTTTGTTTTGCTAAAGCTTTCACCTCAAATTTTATATATAGACGAAAATTTTTCAGACTTCATTAAATGAAGTTTAAATTTTAACAAATCAACAACGCAATGTATTATGAAATTTCAAACAAAAAGCTTGAAATTTGAAATTAGTTTTCAAATTAGACTACAAATAAATGTTTATTTCTAAAATTAAGCATATTATTCATTTTAGCCCGTTGGTCTCTTTTAAAATCATTTTACTTAGTAGTCGAAAAATATCAAAGAAAATGGGAATGATTAAGAGAAAAATTTTGAAATTTATTTCGCAAAACAAGAATGAGAAAGTTTTGCCATTGATCAAAATGATCAAGAATATGATATTTTGTGCCACATAAATATACTAGAAACGACCCACCTAAAATATGATGCATTTAAATTTAAACTGTTCCTATTCTTTTAAGCAGTTTAACGGACTCTGAAACGGAAGATTCAAATATATCTAATGAAGCAGATCCCTACGAAGAATTGCCTTTAGAAGAACCTTCTTCGAAAAAATTTTAGAAGAAGCATTCCCAAATCTTCTACATCATATGTACATGATTGGGAGACGCCATAAAAAATAAGATAAAATGAACAAATTTTTTGTTTTTGAGTTATTTTAGTATTATGTATAAGTAGAGGCTAAGGTTTATGTTTAGTGATATCTGAAAGGCCATAAAATAAAAAATACCTACATATCTAATAAAAAAAAGTATATCAAATTTAAAAATATTAATATATATAAACCCTATAGATATGGTTTTCTGTCAGAACATGATATCTACATTTTTGTCATTTCAAAGAAACACTATTGAAATTTTTTTTGTGTCACTTTTGTTTTACAAAAACATTAAGTGGTAAAAATTTAATGAAGATGGTTTAAAAAGTTAGCTTTTTAAAATGTTGCTACTACATATTACATAGTATTAACATTTTAACATATTTTTCAGTAAAATTTTTCTGTCCGTATGTGTGTTTACAAAACTTCTACACTTATTAACACTTATTAACACTTATTAACACAAACTTATTTCCGTAGAACAAAATTTTTACCTATCTCCCCCCAATAAAAGTTATACCCCCCTCCAAATCTATAGAAATGTCATTTCTTAAATATTTATAGCAGTGAAACCATAAGCACTTCTCAAATTTTGCAATCGCAGAAGTAGTCGTATAGTGGCTGCTTCTTCTACCACGACATGCTATATTGGGACTTTAAAAAACAAAATGGCCGTTAAAATTAACCGTTATCTAAAATCCGTTTTTTTTTTAAATTTTTGACGTCGCTTTTCTTCTAGACCACGGGTTTTAGTCGCTAATAAATAGTTCATTTCGTTAGAAGAACACCTCCACCCCCTCTCAAGTTATCGCCTCTTGAAATTTGTAAAATTTCAATATTTGGTACTTTATATTTACGAAACCTCAAGTTTTTTGAATTTTCTATAAACGTAGAATGCTAACGATAAATTCGATGCCATTAAAAATATAATTATTTTTCTTCACTCACGCAATTAACCCATAAAATGGAACATTATGTTAACACCTCTTTAAATTTATTTATGGTTTATTTCAAAGATTGCATAAATCGCTAATCCTAAATACATGCAATCCTCAATGAAATAGTTTCCTATATTAATAAAAAAAATTCGATAGTGTATTAGGCTAGATTGCTCTTAGAAGAAGTATATTAACTTGTTGATGGGAAAAATGATACAATACAAACCATTGTTTCGACCCAACTTTATTCGAATTACAATTAGTATCAATCAGAACTGAATAAGTTCACTTATCTAGTTTTCAATGTTTTTAAACGTGCGTTTCACTTGTATGAAAATAACCAACATGAACATTTAAATATGAAATGTAGAAATGAATATGGCAGATGTTTCATTTTTAACTTGAAACGAAGCAGTAAAAAAACTAGAATACATTTTCATTTCAAAAGTGTGTAACATGTCGTATCTATAATTCAATGCCTTCTTAAAATATTTTATGATCTCGAAAAGTGTTGATAAAAGTTTTGAAACTATTTCAAATACACATAGGATGCAAGATTATTAAAAGCAGTTCTACTAATACCATGTGAACCTATGTCTGATTCACCTGATATTTCTCTGCATTCAATCTATAATTTTTCCTCTTTCATTTTCATTATATGTATGTAAAATCTAAGCATTATATTACTTTTTTAGCCCAGAAACCATTCTCATTTTTTTTCCATTTTTCTTCGTGTTTCAAAAGCTGATTCAAATAATGCACTTCAGATTACATCTGTGTATATTATTATATATTTATTGACCAACCATAGAAACATTATAAATTATATAAACATAAGCGACACAATATAGAGGGAGGATAACAAAATGGAAACTTTTACTTGCATTTATAACTTATAAAAATGTACATTCATATTATTTATTCAATAAATATACTGTACATTCAAAGTAATTTACTACGCGATTGTTAAAAATGAGCTTTTATCTAAAATTTTTTGAATTTATTTTTAGTCTCTGCAAACTAATAAACCAACTCTCTCCACTAGAAATAATTGATATAAATTCAAATACGTTCGTTAGCTGCAATCGATTTAAAAAAGGTCATATGGGAACAATTTCACCTTTAAATATAGCTTTTGTTTTTATAATCTATTGAAGTGTGTTTGGTATCAATTAAAGGTTTTAAGTTCCGGGCCATTGTGAATATATCTTATATTTAGAATATACTGTTCATGTTTTAACGACCATATACATAAATAAACAAAAATATAATATGATTTTAACATATTATAGATTCGCTCTGATTTTTACAGCATTTTATGCATTATACAGCTGGTATAAAAGGTCGTAATGAACAAATTTTGTTTATTTGTAAATATGTATAAATTTTAACAAAATTACGTTTAGTATATACTATATTACTAGGCATACTTAAGTTTTTGTCAACATTATTCCTATAAAATATAAAATACAGAGTTTCTCACTTAAATGAATCAATATGATTTTGTTAATGATTTTCTTTATATTCATTTGAGAAAACTAGGTCTATCTAATTACAAGGAGTTAATATTGATTTGAAATTGTTTTGGCAAAATTTAAATTTTTTGGTCATACACATTTTCATGTTAAACTGTATTTTAAGTCAGATAAATGTTTTGTTCAAAGTGTAGCAATTCTCGAGGTATAGCTAGTAAAATGTAAAATTAAATTTATAAATTATTATAAGAAATTTTGAACATCACTTCAAATGTTTTTATTTTTCTTAAAGTTTATCTTGAACTTAGAATTTAGTGAGAATGCCTAAGCCGAATTGCTCCAAAGCGCGCGAAAAAAATACTTTTGGCGAAAAATAGCCTAAATGTTTAATATGGAAATATGTTTAATATTACTGCGTACATGTTGGATCTAAATATTAAACTATTTTTACCATTAATAATATCTAACTATTACTATACAATTAAAAATACATATATATATATATAATTAATTAAGTACTATTATAATAATTATAATAGTACTTAATTAATTTATATTTAAATATAATTAATTTATAATTAAATTATATTATCTTAATATAATATTATAATAAATTAAGTCTATATCTCCAGGTTAAAATTGAATAATAATAGTTTTCAAAATTAAGATGAAACTAATGAATATGTTTTATTCTGTGCCAATAATAACTCCAAGATTTAGTTCCTTTTTAACTTAAAAAGAATTTTTATAAAAGCAATATTACGTATATAAAAGCTTAAATAGGCTATAATTAAACAGTATAGAAATTTTGAGCGAAGATAAAAGCAAATTTTTTAATATATTCGATATGCGTTCATGTATGCATGTAAATGACGTATGTATATGATAATAATAAGCAAGTATTTACCAAAATATAAAATATGTGCACATATTACAGTGGGCATACATTTTTTTATGTTGATTGCAAACTATCTTTAGTTGAAAAGTATTTCACGTTTAATAGACTATTCTAAGCACTACGTGATAAATTTGAATGCAAGTTTTGCCAGAAAAATTTCTTTACTTAAAAATGACAAATGAAAATTAGGAAGAAGTTAATAACTTGAGATATTTTTCTTTACATCACAAGTACGAGATATGGCAGACTTACTGCTAACCAATTTACAAGTTCTCCAAAACTATGAAAGCCCAATAATTCCCAAAGAATTCAGTCAATACTTTGTGAAAACCTTAGAAAAAAAAATCAATACTTTGTCAAAACAGAAATAGATCAATTGAAGAAAATATTTGTAGCACTGGTAAAACAAAATCATGTTGCCTCAGTTCACTAATATATAATTTATGTAATCTGAAATATAGATATAAATTATTTAAACCTCTTTTGTGGTTTATTTATAATTTCCTTAAAGAAATTGAGAAGTGAATGGCTAAACGTTACGATTTTTTATATTATGTTTCTCTTCATCCTCAGGGCCCTTGACGTTGCAAAAGTCCGCCTGCCATACCAAAGCAAGTTCCCCCTTCTTTTCTTCATTCCTCATCTATTCGACATTATTGTGGCACGGAACCTAGCATATGCGGGCTATGAAGGGTAGACTACATAGCCCGCATAATGCCCTTACGGGCGTCCTACATCGCTTCACCAAGCCACATTTGACAGTGCAGGAACATCCTCCTCGATTTCATCCTCCTCTAAAAAAAACTAACTCCGTTTTTGATGGGTTCACCGATACGCTACAACCTGTTGCTAACCTCCCCAATTGCCTCAAGTCACGCTTCATAATCCGCTTAAGTAATGATCTTGCAACCACTATCATCCACCGTTAGTGGATAAGAGTTCATCCAAAATAAGTACCCAGAGACACAATGACAAAATACACCCTGGGCAGTTTACACAGATCTTGCCTTTCTGTGCAGATGTTAATTTCCTGCAAAAAAGCCCCTTACCATAGCATGTCTTACGCGAGCCTCCAGGAACTTTTCCATAGTTTTGAATACGAACGAGAACGGACTTTTTGGTCCTTAATTTAAAATACTTACTCTTTTCAGGTTTTGATATAAAGACCACTCCATTCTTTAGGCCCGATCCCCACTCGCCCGTCTGATGAAACTTGGCTCGACCGCTTCCTTAACCAATACCCTTCTTAATCTTGCCCAAACATTTACATCCCCGCGATTTGCAATAAGTGTCCACTATTATTTTACCTTTGCCTTCCATAGAGAATATTTAAAAGGCCTTAGTCCATGCCTGCAGATGTTCCATTGGACAAACTGCTGCTCCGTTTTGCGGCATTGTACAGCCGTCTCACTTTCTTCTACATTTAGCAAGTGCACTAGACTACCATAGAAATCTCTCACCTTTTGCCGGGCATGGCGTTTTACGGTGAAACAATAAAGAAATATGAAGATTACAAAAGAATTCTTATTAGAAATTCGTCGCTTTAAATTTTTCTTTTCATTAAATTATTTATTAATAATCACATAAAAGATGTGCCGCGCCACAAATATAAAAAACCTGAAAAATTGAATATTTTTCTAATTTCAACAAATGTGTTTGCGAAATTTTCAACGTGATAATATACCCTAGTTATTCTGACGCTTGGAAACAAAATTCTTCCATTGTTGGAAATTTTTTATATTTCCAGAACTATAAGTAATAATAAAATTTATAAAAGTTTAAAAAAGGGGAACCTTGAGTAAGAAAAGAAAAAAGTGTTTTCTGAAAAATAAAACAATATGAACAAAAAATCCTTTTCCAAGACAGAAATTCGATTTAATATAAAATATGAACACTTTCATAAACAAATGTTATATACAAAGTCTGAGTACGACTATAATATTCTATCTACTTATAAATACGTACTATGTATAAATTTAGATCCTTAAAGAATTTTATTATAAAAACTTATGGTAAATCCAAATTCAAATAAAATTGAATGTACTCGCTCGTATACATGCACATCCTTATATTGTATCTGTATAAAATATCGTATACATTTATATATGTAACACATACACACATTTATAGTAAAACGCTTAGCTAATTTATTTGATTGGGGATAAGTAACGGTTGGAAGCTGTTGCAGCAAGTGGGGAATTAGGATGTTGAACTCATTCAAAAATGGCCGCAAAATTTTAATGAGTAGAAAAATTAAAGTGGGCGGAGGAGCACAATATCTATCAAGATGGCTGCAAAATATTTGAATATTTCTTTAAAATTTTATTCTTCTAATGAAGAAAACTTATTGAAGGAGAAAAGAAGGAAGATTGTTTGGATGTGGATAGAGTGTGAGTAAGTTTGACTAAATTATTGGAAAATATAAAAATGTAGTACAAAAGTTATAATTTCGATAAAGTTCCGAAGCTTATAAACTCAATAAACATTCTCCAATAAAGCCCAATCTTTGTAACAAAAATAGTTTTGAAAAAGGTATAGATATTGGGTCTGTTTATCCAAGCTCTTCAAGCAGTTTCCTACTGAACACGTTTTTTTTCAATCGCTTAACTGAAGCGATTTAAAAATTCTGAAGCAAAAAAAAAGTAAGCTTCATTATGCAGCGGTTTAACTTTGATATTTGGATATGTCATATACGAGTATGTTATGTAAGACTCTAAAAATATAGTTAACATTTTACAAAAAGTTTATTTAAATTATATTATTATAAAACATAAGTACTTTTTTACCATCATTATTCTCCATTCTGTTTGCCTTTTTAAAAATTTAAAAATAAAGAAATATAAAACTGACATCCAAATGTCATATTTTTTTAAAGCAAAAATAAAGTGCTGCAAACCGTTCAATGGAGCTCTGCAGCGATAATCAACTAAGCGCTGTAATTTATCAAAGCACTTAAGTTGGCTAAACGTACCCATTATTATCTGTATATACAATGTACGTATGAGGATGGATACCGCTGGAACAACCAAAAAAAAAATTTATATCGTATGTTCAAATATAAAAATATAAATCATAGAATAATTTGTTTATATAAAGTAAACAAAATATTACAAAATAGAAATTACGAAAATTTATGTTAATATGTTATTTTAGGCAGAGCAGAACCGTCGGGGGGAATAGGAGATTCATGCGCAGGCTGCAGTAAACCAATTTTGGATAAATTTTTATTAAATGTTCTTGAAAGAGGTTGGCATGCGAGTTGCGTGCGTTGTTGTGAATGTCTTCAACTATTAACAGATAAGTGTTTTAGCAGAGAAGCTAAATTGTACTGTAAAAATGATTTTTTTAGGTAAGTAAAAGTAATTTTCTTACAAACTGTAGTTGAACTAATAAAAATTAGAATTTCTTTTTTTGAAATTAATTGTTTATGTACATTCACTATTTGGAATACCTACATACATATGTATTTGTTCATATTTAAAAGCAAAAATTCAAATTCTAATTCAAATTGTTATTCAAAAAAATGCAACTAGTCGGACGTTCATATGAACAAAAATTTAGACCCATCTTTTTATATGCATATTTACATTTACCCCCGTATATGCAACACTGGTAAATTAAAAATTTTATCAAAAGCTGCAATTTTTAAACCCACAAAATGAAAGTCTTATCAAAATTTGCACATTTACATATATGAAAATATTATTATATAAAAAAAATTTTTTTATTTCATTTTTCTTCTATCTTTAAAAAAACCTTTATGTCAAAGTGTCATATTGTTAACTGACGAATTGTTACAGGTCAAATTATATTAAACCTTATGTTATTTAAGTTTTATGGTATAAAAGTTATGTCTAACACAATATAACACAATTTATATTTCTTGGCTCATGTATATTTACCGACCGTATTGTGTAAACAATAGGTAGGTTATGTGATGGCAACAAATTTTGCATATCGAGTTTTCGGTGGGAATGCACTTCTCCATAGTAGGGAAGTGTAATTAAACTATTTTTAGCAACCTGTCGGTCCGTCGGTCTGTCGGTCTGTCGGTCTGTCGGTCTGTGTGTGCACGCGTGTATCTCAAGTTCGGCTGAACCGATTTTGATGAAATTTTATATGTAAGTTTATTTCCACCATGGCACGAATTGATCAACTTTTGAGATATATCAGGCCTCGGGAACTGCAATTTTTAGCGGGCCTGTTTTACATTTTTGAACATTTTGAAGAAAGTATTCAACCGATTTACTTGAAATTTCATATATAAGCTTTGCTCGATCGTCCGCGAAAATTCCTATGTCTTGGAAGAAATCAGGCATCGGCAACTAGGCGTTTACTACGGGCCAAATATACATTTTTGTGTATAGAAAGAGAAATAATCAACCGATTTCATTGAAATTTAATATATGAATTCCTCGTATCAAAACAATGAAAATGTAAATTTTTTGGAAAGATCAGGCATCGGCAACTAGACGTTTACTACGGGCCAAATATACATTTTCATGAATATAAAGAAAAATTACCAACCGAGTTCATTCAAATTTAATATATGAATCCTCGTATTAAAACAATGAGCATATAAATTTTTTGAAAACATCAGGGCTCGAAAACTGATTTGCGGGCCGATTTTACATTTTTCACCATATCTACAGAACGAATTGATGAAATTTCATGAAATTTGATATTTGAGTTCTGGGCATTACCAAAACTAACTGGTGGGCATTTCAGGGAATTCGGATAGCACAAAGCAAAACTCTACTAATGCCCTAAAAATTGGAAAGAAGTATTTAACAGACATTTTTATAATATTCTGTAACACTTTCATTTAACTTGACAATGCGGTCGGGTATGTGCTGACCACATCAGATTTTTTTTAATATGTACAAGAAATAGAAAGGTATATATCGTTATATTTGTAAAATATGTACCTCTTGGAATATATTTGTATAATTATAAAAGCTGTGCATTTATACTTGTCGGGGATAAAAATTAATTGCATATATGAGAACTCTTTATAAATGAAAAGCTCGCTTAAAAGCAATGAATATTTGTAAAAAATTAATATATCTAGCTCTACTGGGTGAAGAAACCTTAACTTTTAAAATAAAACTTATATACTATGTTTCTTTATTTTCTATTCGCTCTAATATCTTATTCTGAATATGTTTTCACATTATATTATTTTGAAAATATAAAATGTAAAAATATATTTAGAATAAGATATACTTTCAAAAATTTACTGACAATATAAGACTCTTACCAAGATGAAGTTAACCACTTTGAAACACATTTAAATAAGCTACCATGTTAAGATTTTTAATTCTTCCAATTTGTAATTTAGTCTATGCCGGTCGATTGCAGCACTTTTTATTTACAGTATGCAAACTTATTCCAATTATAAATATACCTGTCCTATTATAAAACTATAAATTTTAAAAAAGATTTCAAAAATTTTACCAGTTTTTGCAAGAGATGTTTATACGGAACTTCGGTTTAAAAGGAAAAAACTAAAAAAGAACACAAGAAAAATGATGATTGAAGTTTATTAATTTCCGACATTATGCAAAAGTTATTATTTTTCAAAATAACTTTTTATAATGCTTAATTGTTTTTACTCAAACGTCTCATTATGTTTATATACTCTTTTGTACTAAACATCGCACTTGCGGTTACTTAGTGTAGTGAGGCAATTCTTCCATTTCGCCTTAAAAATTCAAATTTCCATTTGTAAATTTTCTTTTAGACATTTATTTTTAATTGAATTTGAAACCAGATGACTTCAAAAGTATTATCTGAATAATTTACTAAATTTGCTATTACTACTTAAACTTTTTGTTTTTCTACTGATTTTTTATAATATTGACAGAAAAATTAAAGAAATTTACCAAATCGAACAAAGAACAAAAAGTTCCAATTCAATGCAATTACCGGATAAATCTATTGTGTAATGCTAGAAAATTCGAAAAAGAGCTCAGTAATGTGGCACTCAACATAATAATACAGCTTTGATCCAGATTTGTCCAGATTTCTTTATCTACACTATTTTTGTAAGGTCTCAAAAAATTTTTAATAATTTGGAGTTGTATTTTACTTTTGGTTATAATAATGTTATTATTTTGCTAAAAATAAGGAGCGTGGCACCCGCCCTAACAATATATTTTGTTGACATAACAAAATCAATATATATAAGGTGATCTCCAATTGTAAGGCCTTTACATATACCATAGTGTAAATCTTCATTAAATAAGGAAAAATTTTGTTCAACAATAAACCTCTGCCGTCAATTATATTTAAAAAGAGTTAGGGGTTGAGTTTAAGATTTAGAGAGTCTTAAAGACAATTTTTTTTTTCTTTCCTGGAAGTGGGCTTTGGCTGTTTTAGATATTACGGCGTTCGTTTATAGGCATAGTATTGTCTTTTATTTTTTTTCTCTTTCCATTGCTCACTAAAAATTAACTAAATTTGCCCTTGAATTGAAGTGCTTACCTGTTACAACAACAGAAAAGTCGGCCAGTAACATTAAAATTTGTGAACAGTAAATTAAGATAACAAAATAAAATCTTCATCACAGAATGAAAGGGTTTGAAGAAATTAATGCAGTGCAGTATAGTCGCTTGAATACTGATTTTAATACAGTAATTTACGTGCTAGTTTTGACGTAAGCCTTTGTAATCTGGAAAATAATAACATTTTTATTTCAAAAATGCGGACAAAAAATTTGTTTTTAGTGAACGTTATAAAAAAAATGAAGTAAAAACGTATAAAGAAGTTTAAAAAAACTTGAAGAATTGAAACAGAACAAGTTTTAGTTTTATAGGTAACTTCGTCGCCTTTTGTTTAGTCTTGTATTTAGACATTTTTTATATTGCATAAATCTTACATACGCATAAATACGTTATGTATTCATGAATATAAGTAAAAATAACCATAAGTATTTTGCTGCTGTGATTTGAATTTTGTCACTAATTCAGCTTTTTAAAATATACTATCTTAGATGTATATGAATATGTACATAATTATCTAATCAAAAAAATTATCACCTAACGCTGAAATACTAACATCTTTCGATAGAATTTTATTGAATGAAACATTTTGTTATTAAAAGGTAAAAATTTTATGATTAGACTTACATACGTACACTTATGTAGATTTGGGTTTTTTTTTTTTTATTAAAGAAAAATGCATATTCTTTAGCGTTGGATAAACATATTTTGCAATATAACACAAGACAAAAATGAAGTTTGTAAGAATTAACAAGTCTTTATTCATCAATTTTATGTAGCTTCAAAATTCAGAAATTTAAATAATATAGAAACGCTCTAATTTTCAAGTTTTTCGTGATGTTACTGTACTGCTTCTAGTTTTTAAATGAAACTGTCTTTCTAAATCTAAAAGGAAAAATAATTTCATAATTAAATGTAATTTTATCTCATATCATTTTCTAATGTTGCAAATTCCTTAAAGTCTTCAAAAAAGTATAATTAACGCAGAGTCCTTTTTTATCGTTTCGTTTCCGTTTAATAAATTATTGGTTCGTTATTGACAATTAATTCAATAACAGATAGCGATACTATATTCCTAGTTCAGTGAAGACAAACCTATTATACAATTAGCTTTTGTGAATATATATAGATAACAAATGTGTCAATAATTGTAAACTTGCATCTTGTTTGTTCTAAGTTTGCTTACAATCCAGAAAATTTGATTAAAAAACTTAATTTATGGTTTAAAACTTGAAAACAATGATTAGACGAAAATTTCTTCTAAAATTAAAATATTTAGCATTCAATATTATGAAAAATCCAAGTACAAAGAACAATAAAAGTACACTCCATAATAGCTATCAGGACTTAAAGTTTGTTCAGTTATGAATATAAGATCTAAACATTTGCAATTTATCGTAAATTATAAATATATTTACATAATTTAAAAAATTTCAGGAGATATGGAACAAAGTGCAGTGGATGTGGACAAGGAATTGCCCCTTCAGACCTAGTTCGTAAGCCTAGAGATAAAGTATTCCACTTAAATTGTTTTACATGTTGTATATGTAGAAAACAATTAAGTACGGGAGAACAGCTTTATGTTTTAGACGACAACAAATTTATATGTAAGGATGATTATATGTTGAGTAAGGGTCATCTTTCTCTTAGTGGTAAGTTTTGTTGTTTTTATAATTACGTTTTATGTTGCATAATATAGTGTTTATAATATAAATACAAAACTTCAAAAAAATCATTTATTTTATTTATGTTTGGCTAAAAAATTAAAGTAAACTTTTAACCGCACAACTCAATGAAAATTATATCAAGTTAAAGATTATTTTAAAAAGTCGCTAAATCTGGTCATATGGATAAGGGTCGTAAGTGATTCACCGTGTACTGAACTTTTTGAGGCTCTTTAGAAACTCGATGCTCTGAAATCCCAGGATATACGATAAAGTACGTAACTGTGATATAAACAATTGACGTACAACACATTTTTTTAGCTTCGATATCTTCGAAGCTTTTATGAATATTTATAAGAAAAAAGTTTTTAGTTTGATTTTCTTTAGAATTTCGAAACTAATATATGTATGTTTTAAACTTACAGAAAATTACAGCTTAACATCACATAAAAATTAAGTGATTTTTTTAAATTTAAATGTTAAAATAAAATTTTTGAAGTTACTGATGTGAGTTTTTTGTTTGCAGTAATTTTAGTGTGTAAATCAAATATTAATAAAGTAATTTAAATAGCGTTTTTTTTTTAATTTAGTAAATTTTGTTAAAGGCAGTATTTTTACTTGTTCAAGAGAAAAGGCTACTCCACAAAACATTTTTTTATGCAATTTTATTAAAATTAACTTAAGGTTAAAATATTATATAATATTTACTTAATATGCATGCTTATGTATTATTATTGTAGACAGAAACTAATTCATACAAATAATTTATATCTGTAATAAAATTTTTAAATTTTTATGGTTAATACGACTATTACTTTCTGATTCATCTTTCCAGACAACTCAGTGAGTTGGTTTTCGTTGAGATACAAAATTCTTGATATTGATATTGGGTTATTATATATTACAATCATTAAGAACTCTTAAACTTGAAATATTAATAAAACAAAAAATAAAAAATTCCTTACTAATTTTGTTCGAACATTTTAAAATTCAGTTTTTTGTAAGTTCAATTGTGTATATTACAAGTTTTTGTATTTTGAAATAGTTCATAAGTAAGTCTATGCACAATAAAGCGATATTTAAAAAAAATAGAAGAAAAAAATCATTCATTTCATTAAAAAAAGTGAAACTACTAAAAACAGCAATGATGATAAATCGAAATCTAATTATTAATTTTTTTTCTAAAATACATAGATTTTTTTTTAAATATCATATCAATATCCTTAAACCGGTATTATTTTACATACTAAAAACCAACCTGATGAAAGACTAAAACTGATAAGTAGTTAATTAAGGAGCGGATCAAATGATGTTTTGTTATTTTCATTGTATATTCTGTAAATTTCTTCAAAATATCTTTTGATCTTCTTCACTTCAAATAAAAATTTTACAGTAAAATGTTCCAGCTATCAAACCGAGATGTAGAAAAAGAAAATAAAAAGTGCAACTCATACAAAATTAATCAAAAACCTTTATTTTAGTACTGTTGTAAGCTAGTATTGCTATTATAAACAACTTACTACAAAATTATATATGTTGTTATGTACGGTTATATACAAATTCTTCACTTATTTTATATTCTAAGCCTATAAACAGTCAGTAGTGGTCTTAAAATAAACCGCCCACTGATTCTTAAGGTAAAAAAAATTTAATATCCGTCTTTTAATACTTTGTGTACGAATAGATAGGTGCTTTTAATAAAATTTATAGTTCACCGGTGTAGTTATGGGATTCTTAGTATTAGATATAATACACTAATTTTTGAAAAAAAAAAAATATATTTAGCTTGAATGAGATAAATTTGAAGCAGAAGAACTGGTTGCGAAAATGGTAAAGTAAAAGGTGGGAAATTTCTATTTGAGAAAATATTAAGCAATCTTAATGTTACAGCGGCTTTATGATACAGTATAGTTATACTATTTAAAATACTATTACTTTAAACTTGAAATGGATGGTATTTTCTATTTAATTTTTTTACTAATCATAGCAATAGGACTTAACTTATCAAACTTAAATTCAATGTTTGCGCAACGTAATTTTGAAATATGAAATTGGATAGTAAATTTAATCCGTATTTCAAAATTTGACTCCAACTCTGATTGGTCCGTTTGATTCATAAGCATTTCGAAAATTCAATCAATTACTGGATCTTGTTTGTATCCTCACAAACGGAACAAATTGAAAAAATACTATTCAACAAAAGAAATATTCTGTTGTTGTTTAAATTTGGGAAGTTGAATGAATAAACTTAAATTATTTTGAGTTTATCATCTTATGTCAGTATAGCCCAAATTTTGAAAATTATTTCGTACTGGGGAAACTTTCGAACGCGAAAAGGCATTACCTACATATTTTTTCTCGAACAGCTTCATAGTTTTTTTTAATCATCATAATTTCAAGTTGGATTACGAGTACATCACTTAAACAAAATTCTTGGAATATGATGTTATTGGCAGGAATATGACGTCTCCTTAAACGTACAAAGTTTCAATTGTATGTGAAGTGACTATTTAGCGTTTTTTTTTTGTATTTATTACTTTTCTATTGTACAATTCAATGTGAGTTGCTAGTTGTATAGTTAGTTCTTATATTAACGGAACAACCATGTATACCATATGTACCATATTTGGTGTGTACGTTTTCATGCATTATGAATGGTTTAACAACTTTTTATGCACTTCGAAGCTTACTTATACTTGCATCAAATGCACAAAAAAGTAAAATCATCATCATATGTATTTCAGACACTCCTTTTGTTTTATTGCCACTTACAATGTGAAGAATATGTAATAAAGCGGAATTTCATTAACGTTCTATATATGGTACTTTTGCTTCAACTCCATGTCAGCTCTTTCATTCTGCCCCCTACAGTGTTTGTTTCTTAAATGCAAGAAAAACACTGTATGATGAAAATATTTCTACCCTTGAACTTATTGTCTAACAAAAATTAAAACACTTGTTATTATTTAAGAGTTTGTAGAATTAGCTGAAGGGTGATATTAGAGGTTGAACAATTATTGGTTTGGGTAGCAGAGTATAGACTGGTGATTTTTCTTTAAAACTTTATTTTCATTGTTATGTTAACAAACTTGTTTTTTTTTAAGAAAAGGAAACAAAAGAAAAGAAGAAGATAAAAAAATATAAATGTTTTCTTTTTGAAATTACCATTCCCCTTGTTTAATGTAGGAATAAACTTTTTTGTATGAAACTAATAAACCCTTATGTTATACATTAACTTTGGTACATTAATTTCAAATTAGTCTTGCATCATATGGTATATGATGCGAAAACATGACCGTTTAATAGTTTAACAGCAAAATTTGTTTTCAAAAAAACATAGAGCTGCATATATTTTTTTAATTTAAGTTACCAGTTAAAAAACGAATCAAATACGATTGATTGCTTGGTAAGCTGCGCAACTACATACTCATGCATATATTGAAGTTAATTTCAACCTCCTGCAACAAATCATCCATTATTAGCATATAGCTATAATACAATTCGCGGAACCATAAAGAATGTGCATAAGTCTTTTCTACGAAAGGATGTTATTCACTAACAAACAATGAACTTCTTTCTTAAAAACCAAATAATTTTTGGCACCATATACGTATGTATGTATATATGCTAATCAATATTTGCGAATGAATATAGATGAATGTTTGCGCGGTAATTTTTTTTAAAAAAGTAAAAACCATGTTGCAGTACTTGATGACGATATAAAGTAAATGGCATACTATAAGACTCTCAGTCTCTCAGTGAACTTTCAGAGAGTTTCATTCCATTAAATTCCATAATTTTTCTAGAGCAAAATACTTGTGTGATGTATATTATTTCTTATTAACTCAATAACTTAAAACAAAGAAATGTATTTTAGTCCTTTTTTCAACAACATTTTTTTTATTAACTTTTTTACTCTTTGATCAATTATATTTATAAGTTAATATAAGTTATTTATATTTTATTTTGCTAAAACATAAAAACTTTGTTTAACTTCTCGCTCCGACATTCTCTTCAAAGGTTTCGAAATACAATTTTGCCTCTAGTTTGTCAACATTACAAACTTCATAGAACTTCTATTAAAATAAAAATGTTTTCGTTCTCATAACTTAAAGTAGTAAAATTCCACTTTTACGCCAATTCAATCTTTCAGATAATTAAAACTCTTATTTAACTTTGTATAAGAATGAAAAAATTACTTAAACATATTCTTTTTGTTATTTGGACCTGCAGCGATATAAATACAAACTTCTGAGTAGTATAGATAAACAACTGACTGATAAGCAAACAAGTGAACATTCCATGATTTCCTGGAGTTGTGATTTAATTATCGAAATCACAGGGAAAAGATGACCAGGAGCATAGAATATTTTTGACAATTCGGAAGGAATTTCACATTTTGGGGAAATGTTTGGTTGTTTCATTTTACCAACCGCATTGTATACAATAGGTGATGTGATGGCAACAAATTTTGCCTGTTGAGTTTTCGATGGGAACGCACTTCTTTCTCCATGGTAGGGAATTTGGTTGGCACAAAGCGAAATCCTACTACTGTTAAGAACCAAATTTACATTTGTCTGGGTATGTTAACTAAAAGCTTACTAACGCCCTAAAAATTGCAAAAAAGTGTTTAAAAGACTTTTTTATAATCTTCTAGAACACTTTCACTTAAGTAGACAATATACATTGCGGTCGGTTATGTGCTGGCCACATAAGATTTTTATGTGATGATATCATCTATAAATGTAAAATATTTTAAAATTATTTTTGCAGTTAAAGGATGTACTTTTATATTGTTTAATGCGACTTGTTGTATTATTTTTACTGCTAAGTGTGTTGCTTTAAATATATATGGATTTAAGTACATTTAGTACACATTCATATATGTAGAAGAGTGCAATAATTATAGTAAAAATTTTTAATTATAGTACTATTTAAATTTTCTTAGTACTATAATTTAATAATTATAGTATTAAGAAAATTTACTCACATGAAAAAAGTTTTAATATCTCAAAAACCACGGCTTCTACCGACTTATTTTAACAAACATGCTCCGATCCTGTAATACAAGCTAGAACAAATCAAAAATGTGATTTATGTTTTTTTTTATCCAATTTTTCGGGGGAGGGTGAACGACTGCACTTTTTAAATTTTTTTTATACTTAATTTTTTTGCTAAAACAAGAAATACTTTTTTGAATCATGTTTGTTCAACTTTCAGTTTCCAATATCTTAAGCTTTATTTTTTAAGCCTTTACCTTATTTTAGTTTTCGTATAAATTGTCATGCTACATCATATTCTGTACGTATATCTTTATACTGCAGTAAAAGAAAAACTTAATACGGGAATATGTATGTAATTGTAAAAAATTGATACATTTAAAATCTTTTATGTCTGTTAACAAAATCACAAGCTTAATATATGAAGTGATGGTCCCGAAACTTTATATAATATTAAAAAGTTATATGAAACTAAAAACATTTTTGTTAAATTTTTAAATATTTTTAATAGTACTTCCAACTGCTATGCTTATTTTTATGACCCTTGTATTAATTTACAATGGATGTTTGAGACTTTCAAATCGATTTCTAAGCTTTTCAAGATTTCTACGAGCCCGATTGGCTTCAAATTTTGCATGGAATCCTAATTTGCAATGCAATATTTTGGTTTTCTTTTTGAGTGTTTGGGTTGAGGACGGCTCGGCTCGATGAGACATCGAACAAGTCCTTTTCTGTCAAAGCTGATCTAACAAAGTTACATGTTTGAAATTAGAGGAATGAAAAATTTCAAGTGTTGCGCCTAGAAATATTCTGTAATATAAAAGTTGAGGAAGTTGGTTTTTTGCGCACGCTACTTTTTTACAGCTCATTCCTGAAATTTGAAGGCTTTGTTCGTTGAGCTTCCGAACAACTCCTAATTCGTCTGTGATCAAAGTTTGAAATTTAATAAAAAATTTCATTAAAAATTACATTCATATGAATAAACATACATTTTGCTTTTAGGTAAATAAATTGGTTAAGGTCGATTTTAAATGAAAAAAAATAGATATAGCAAAATACAATAGAAAATGCCAAATTAGTTTTCGGTAAGAAAACAGATATGAAACTTTTTGGAATTTGGCACATATGGTATTTTTTCATGATAGCCAAATTTGGTACTGTTAAGCATGTTATAAATCCTTTAGAGAAAACTTTCGAAGCCAATTATTGCTATGGGACAAATTGCCGAAGAATTCTACCTTTAGTACATTCTTAGGCTTCCACGGTATGTAAAATTCAAGCAAGGTAAACAGATACCTGTCTCAATCGAGCAAAATTGCTAAACTACTAATATAAGTAATTTAGACAGTAAGAAATTGATGGGAATGTCCCCATGTAATATGTCTCCATGAGGCTTTAGATGAAATGCAGCAATTAAGATTTTGCAAAGACATTAACTATAAATGTATAATATTCAAATACAATAAAACATAAAAAGGGATTATGAGAAACAAATGGCTAATTTTATAAAATTCACACAACCATTTTTTGTAAGAATCTCCAAACAAAAATTTTAGCACAACTTTTCAATCAAATTTTTTAACTTTGTTTTTATTGGACGTACATATGTTCGAAATTTATTTTTTACTCCTTCGTAAATTTGATAGAAGGGTTATTTTTTTCATATTATTTTATTTTATAATTTTAAAATTCTTATTAATTTGTGATGGAAATTAATAATAGAAATTACGAAACATCATTTAAAATACATAACATTTTCTCAAAAAAAAAGAAAAATTCTGGTTTCGACTATTAAAGAAAAGTAGTATCCGGTTATTAAAGAAAATCATTTTTAAAAAATTTGTGGGTATTTAGGGTATACCTTTCTCTCACACAATAATTGCTATATGTACATGATAATCTTAACATATAGGAATATGGTTTTTGATTTATCTAACTGATGTTGATCTTGTTTTGCGTTAGGTGAGCATAGAATGGCATTATTACCGACCGTATTGTGTAAACAAATCACAATGCACTTCTCCATAGTAGGGAAGTGTAAATAAACTATTTTTAGCAACCTGTCGGTCTGTCGGTCTGTGTGTGCACGCGTGTATCTCAAGTTCGGCTGAACCGATTTTGATGAAATTTTATATGTAAGGTTATTTCCACCATGGCACGGATTGATCAACTTTTGGAACATATCAGGCCTCGGGAACTGCACTTTTTAGCGGGCCTATTTTACATTTTTCAACATTTTTAAGAAAATATTCAACCGATTTACTTAAAATTTTATATATAAGCTCAGCTCGACCGTCCGGAAAAACTCCTATGTTTTGGAAGAAATCCGGCATCGACAACTAAACGTTTACTACGGGCCCAATATACATTTTTGTGTATATAAAGAGAAATAATCAATCGATTTCATTGAAATTTAATATATGAATTCCTGGTATTAAAACAATGAACATATAAATTTTTTGAAAAGATCAGGGTTCGAAAACTGCTTTGCGGTCCGATTTTACATTTTGCACCATTTTGAAGAAAATATTCAACCGATTTACTTGGTATTTCATATATGAGCTTTGCTCGACCGTACGTGAAATATTCTAGCTTTTGGAACAAATCAGGCATCAGCAACTGGACGTTTACTACGGGCCAAACATACATTTTTGTGTATATGAAGAGAAATAATCAACCGATTTCATTGAAATTTAATATATGAATTCCTCGTATTAAAACAATGAACATATAAATTTTTTGGAAAGACCAGAGTTCGAAAACTGCTTTGCGGGCCGATTTTACATTTTTCACCATATCTACGGAACGAATTAATGGAATTTCTTGAAATTTGATATTTGAGTTCTGGTTTTTACCGAAACTAACTGGCGAGCATTTCAGGGAATTCGGGTAGCACAAAGCGAAACTCTACTAAGAGCCAAATTTACATTTTTCTAGGTATGTTAACTACAAGCTTATTAATGCCCTAAAAATTGAAAAGAAGTATTTAACAGACATTTTTATAGTATTCTGTAACACTTTCATTTAACTAGACAATACACAATGCGGTCGGTTATGTGCTGACCACATCAGATTTTTTTTTGTTATCCTTGTTACACAATTTTGTTTTTTTTTTGTCATTTAATATTCATAGTAAATTTAACTGTTATTTTTTAATTATATATACATTTTAGTTGGTTATTGCAAATCTCTCCATATAATACGTTTAAAACCCTGGTTGCTGAGCTTTGGTCGAGTGTAGAGAGAACGATTTAATGTGATTTGCTGCGTTTGATTTAGATTGGCTGGAGGTGAATCTTTAAATGTTTGAAAAAATATGTTTTACGATTGTCTATATTATATTGTTTTGGAAGGGTTTTTATTGCTAAATTATACTCTTGGGTCTGGAAGCAAAACTTGAAACAAAACGTTAGCAACAAGAATCGACACTAATCGTTTAAATATTCGACGTTAGATGATTTAATTTAAACGGCTTTAAATTAAATTAATTTAAATTAATTTAATTTAAACGGTAATACTCTTGAAATAAGTTATATGTTTGTTAATCTTCTAGTAAAATTTGAAGAATTAATTTTTAAAATAAGCACAACTTTTAATTACTAAACATATTATAGAGATTGCGCCCAATGAAACAAGACAAGTTTATGTCTTTAGAAATTGTCTTTTACTAGAACCACTGTGGCACAAATTTTAGGATGTTACTAATTAACCTACCACCTTCCTTGAAAATTGACTGCTATTTAAATTCATGGAAGTGACCACTGTTTGTTGGGAGAATTTTGTCTCCCAACCTTTGAATTGAAGTTTCTGGAACAGAATGTGTGTCAGATATATATTTCCTGATGCAAATTCTTTTGCAACAGCATCTCAACACCGAATTTTTAAAACAGCTTCATCGAAAAGATTTCTTAAATTTTCACATTTTCGTATAATGATTAGTGCAATATTCAACGTGAGATTGTATGTTGATAAATCCAATGTCTTCAAACAATCAATCTCGGGCTTCTAAATGAATTTAAATAAATTGTGTCAAACTTTGCTTTCTAAAAAACCGCAATGTATCAAAACATTTTTAAATTGTGAAACTTTTATATTTTTGGTACGCCTTATTTGTTTTTTGTTATTCAACGTAACTGTAAAAAGATCTATAAAAATTTTTCAAGCTTTTGAAGAAAGTTGGAATTTTAACTACTTGCAAATTTTTACTTTTAAATACGAGTTACCGAAGCTAACTAAGAGAAAAAACCGTTTTCAGTGTTAATAATGGGAAGAATAAATTTTATAAATAGTAATGCGGTTTTTTTGATGAAAAAACTCGAAGAATATATTGAAGAAGAAATGAAAAAATTTTACGCGGTGGAATTGAGAATTTTTGCTAAAAAATCAAAATTTGTCTGATGTTGAACTTTTAGAATTTATACTCGTCACCGTGGTTTAACCCATATATGAGTATACTATTATTTGTAAAACTTCTCAAAAAAATTTACGAGGAGAAAACGGTTATATAAGAACGTAGAGTAAGTGCGGTGATCGTGGCCCAGTCGGTTAACGTGGTCCACCATTATATCCGAGAAACTATACATGTAATGTCCTATCTATACATGTCGAAGCATGCAAAATTATAATTGTTATAAGAAAAAAAAATCATTATTCGAAAATCATTATTGCTGTAGGTTTTAGTACTGAAGTGTTTTTACAAAAAATATTGTAAATTTTAACGTCAGCATTTTTTTGTGTTGTGCAGTTTTGTGTACCGTTACGATAAAACTGGTTTCTGCAAGAGAAGTGTTTTTTCCCATACAAAAATTCTGTTTGGAACAGTTTGATGTAAGCACTTACCTTGGTTATAAAATATACATATATGCATACTCTTTTCAAAAATCGAAATTTCGTGTATTGCGAAACACTTTGCTTCGGGTATTTTGACCAAAATTTTTACATGCATTTCAGTTTTGTTGAATAAAATTTAATTTTTGACAAATTTTATTTTATAAATTCTTTCTATGTATTTTTTTATCCTGGTTAAGTGGACCTTTACCTCACGTGTGGTCCAAATTTTCCGCTCATTTACATGCCGAAAATGAATTTGTAATGAAATTGTTGAATATATAAAGCCGAAATTCAATTGCTATTCAATTGGTAATAAAATAATCTTTGATTGTGGCTGTTGTTCGGGTTAACAGATTTAAGATAACGGAAAAGAAAATAGGTGGTCCACGATCACCGCACTTGCTCTATGTCCTTTTGGTCCTCGTAAATTTACAATCTCTGGCTTTATCACCCGAAAATGTGCTTTAAGAAACATTTTGACCTCACTATTGACGTTACCATCGAAGAGTTCTTCGTAATTGTTGGAACACAGAAAAAACTAAGATATTGTTTATACGGACAACATAACACTATATTTACAACGACGACAAGTTTTATATTTGCCATGTCCAGCAAAAATCCGAACACAAAACTGAACCTGGAAGCGAAAATATTGTAGTCGACGCCCCCTTTAGATAATATATCAATAGTATGTTAGAAACACAAAGTACAACTCTTTATAGTGGAATTTCTAGCACGATCGTTATTGAAACATTTCAGTACCCTGTACATCAATTTAAATCACAGTTAACAATTTCTGAGTCAAAAACAATAACAAAACCACTAGATTAATTTTTCGAAAGTTACTATGGTTGGTTGGTGGTTGGTATATATATAGATTTTAACTATAGATTTTAATAATTTAGATTTCCTTCAGAAAAATTCTGCGAACTTGCATTAACCTTAAATAACTAATGTGATATGCAGCAGATTGGACACTTTAAGTTAAAAAATTACTGTTGGCTCACTTTCCGAGGAAAAATATTCATCCATATTCAAAAGTTCGTAATAAACTAAATGAACAAAATCGATCAACTAGAAACCATTAATACGGAACACAATAGAGCCAACAGATTTCCTCAAGAAAATTTCGAACAAATAACCAATGAATACTACTTACCTTATATGGGAAGATTTATACAGTCAGTAATAACAAATTGCAAGATTTACTCAGAAAATTAATATCAACGCAACCCACCAAAGCCAAAAATAATAAAACATGCTTCCACCCAATCTACCTGTTGAAATTTTACATAGCGATATTTTAATTACTGAAAGAAAAACAGTTTCTTACCTATATTATCAAATAATTGAAATTAACAATAGCAATCTAAAACTATAATTGACATTATGTAAGCCATATTGCAAATTTTACTAATAATCAGAAATATAAAAATCATATTTTCAAAAAACGAAAGAGCATTTATTTGAAATTAGGAATGTGCAATCCAATTACTTTGTGGTTTTCATGAACACTCCTTACCTTACTGATCAGTGCCCGTTACTTCGTACTTGTTACTAGGTACTCCTAAAACTTTTTACTCCTAAAACTTTTTAGGACTCTGCAATGAAGCTTTGTATCTTGAGAACCCGCAATTGGGCAGACATGATTTAAGAAACGTATTCCTGAAGTTTGATAAAGAACATAAATTTGCGAAAAATTTAAAAACAAAGCCGCTCTCCTTTGCCCAAAAAAATTCTCCCACTTTTTGGGACTGCTTAATTTACCGACCATATTGTGAATGCAATAGGTAGGTTATGTGATGGTAATAAATTTTGCATATCGAGTTTTGGGCAGAAACGCACTTCTGCATAGTAGGGAAGTGTAAACAAACTATTTTTAGCAACGTGTCGGTGTATCGGTCTGTGTGTTTAGCTAAACCGATTTTGATGAAATTTTATATGTGAGTTTATTTCGATTATGGCACGGATTGATCAACTTTTGGGACATACTCGGAAACTGCACTTTTTAGTGGGAATGTTTTACATTTTTAATCATTATGAAGAAAGTATTTAACAAATTTACTTGAAATATCATGTACAAGCTTTGCTCGATCGGCTGCGAAACCTCCTGACTTTTGGAAGAAATCAGGCATCAACAACTGAACGTTTACTATGGGCCAAATATACATTTTTGAGTATATAAAGAGAAATAGTCAACCGATTTCATTGAAATTTAATATTTAAATTTTTGAAAAATCGGGGTTTGGAAATTGGTCTGGGGGCCTATTTTACATGTCTACAAAACTTCTACACCCTTGAAGATAGAAAGCTGAAATTTTATATTTGCATAGATATTTACTAGAAACTTATTTCCGTAGAAATTTTTACCTATCTCACCACCTCTAAAGGTTGTACCCCACAAAAAACCCTAAAAATGGCGTTTTTTAACTATTTGCTGCAATGAAACCATAAATAACCATAAATACGCAGAAAGGCAGTGGCTTGCATCTCCTATCGTGGCATACTATAGTTAAATTTAAAAAAAAACAAAATCGCTGTTCAAATTTACCGTTATCTAAAATCCGTTTTTTCCAAATTTTTGATGTCGTTTTTATTCGAGACACCAAGTTGTAGGATCCTGAAGTAGCTTTTAGATACTAATAAATAGTTTATTTCGTTAGAGGAAAATTTTTTCCCACCTCCACCCCCTCCCAACTTATCGCCTCTTGAAATTTGTAAAATTTGGATTTTTGACGCTTTATATTTCCGAAACCGCAAGCTTTTTCAAATTTATATAAACACGAAAAGCTAACAGTAAATTCCGTGACATTAAAGAATATAATTATTTTTCTTAATTCACGGAATTAACCCTTAAAATCGAGCATTATGTTAAGCCCTCTTTAAATTAATTTTTGCTTTATTTCAAAGACTGCATAAATCGTTCATCCCAAATATATGCAATCCTAGAAAAAGTTTCGTATATGAATAAAATATTTTTAATAGTGTAGTAGATATACTAGACTGTGTTTAAAAGTAGTATTTTCACGAATTGTTTGAGGGAAAAATGCTACAATACAAACCATTGGTTTGACTCAACTTTATTTACTATATCTACGGAACGAATTGATGGAATTTCTTGAAATTTGATATTTGAATTCTGGTTGTTACCGAAACTATTTGGCGAGCATTTCAGGGAATTGGGGTAGCACGAAGCGAAACTCTACTAGGAGCTAAATTAACATTTTTCTAGTTGTGTTAACTATAAGCTTACTAATGTCCTAAAAATTGGAAAGAATTATTTAACAGGCATTTTTATAATATTCTGTAACACTTTCACTTAACTAGACAGTACACATTGCGGTCGGTTATATGTAGACCACATCAGATTTTTTGATCATCATGCTTTTTTACTTTTAGTTTCTATTACAGGATCGGGAAGTACTTTTTTTGATTTAAGCCGAAAGGGCTGAAGTTACCTATATATCAGAACTTCTTTAATAAGAGCATATTGAAGTTGTTTGTCAAATTCCAGTAATACTTTTTTTGAATCATAATATTTATAATGTCAATATTACGTTAACGTTTTTCTAACTAAATTTTCATTTAAGACTTATGTTTACGAGTACATAACATAAATAATTGACAAAATTTAAATGTAAAAAAAATTGATAAATGCTGTCCACATATACGAGTACATACGTTAAATACAGTATTTTAATGTAATTAACATCACAGTGTAAAATCTGCATCTACAACAACTGAATCAATTCTAATACAAATTTATCATATTCTGATTACCCCATTAACTATGTATATATAACAAAAATGATACTAGTGAATGCTAAGTACATGTGATGTGGCAATATAAAAGAATATGTGCGAGTATTGAGTAAGGACTATTCTTGACCTACGGGGAACTACGAGTACTTCGATAAAACGAGTATTGAGATAACGAGTCATCACTACCTCAAACAGGTTTAAGACATTTTTTGACAAACCATTATTATATGGAGCAATTCTTCATATCCATATTACATATTGAAAGTAGCAGTAAGTATTTTAACGCTTTCATTTAGCTTTACTGGAAACAGCTCATTGTATTAATTAGAAACATAATATAACCAATCCCTTTGAGCTAATTTTTTTATCAAATGATCTCTATAATCTATAAAAATTAAAGGTAAATCTACCGAATCTACCGAATACACTGATTACACTGAGAATCGTGTCCTAAGTTTCCTTAAAAAAAAAGCAAATTCTTCACCAAGCCAAGCTGTCGTTACCATATTTTACGACACAAAATTGATGAGATAGGAATAAACACGTAATTCATTCAATTATAAGGGATCGATTGCTTGACCCATGAATATACTTCATTAGCACAAATAGAGTAATTGAAAACTCAATCTCAAGAATAATGATTGAACAAAAAACTTTTAATTAAATTACAAAAAAAGTACAAGCCAGGCACAAATGTGCTAATAAGTACAAAAAAAACCGTAAGAGTAATCTTCGTTAATTTTTCAGAGTAATTTTGTTTTTGGCTGATTATAGCCAAAATTATCGATTACTCATCTGTTAACTTTATAACAATAACACAATTGAATTTGGCACTTTACGGTATTTAATGATAATAATGACTTAATCCAGTATATTTCAGGCGAAATAACTACTTTAAATCATTAAGTAACTGCAATATACATTAATGACAGACATAGGCATACTCAAAATTAGTTACACAAGTGCTAAGTCAGACGCTGACGCTATTCAACTGAAACTTCGTATCATATAAAACCAATTTTCCAAATAAGAAACGACATGACCCTCTTAAACAGCGTCCCTTCATCAATATTGTTTCACAACTATCAAGTAGCAAGAAACAAAAATGAATCTATAAAAATAAATGATATACCTACCGAAACAATCACACAAATTCACCTGATTACACTGAAAATCATGCAACAAGTTTCCTTAAAAAACGCAAATTCTTCACCAAGCGTAAGCTTTCCTTACTATATTTTACGACACAAAATTAATGTCAGCAATATCAAACGCATAAGTTTAATTTATGAAGAATTATCAAACTATAACTAGAAATAAGTAAGAGATACTGAATTGAAACATTTCTTGGTTACATGTCGCTACGTACACCGAAATCAAATTTTTCAGAAACTGAAAATTAATAAAGTTGGATCAAACCAATGGTATGTATTGTAGCACTTTTCCCTTCAACAAGTGAAAATACTACTTTTAAATACAGTCTATGTATACCTACCACACTATTAAAATTATTTTTATTCATATACGAAACTATTTGTAGGACTGCATATATTTAGGATGAACAATTGATACAGTCTTTGAAATAAAACAAAAATTAATTTAAAGAGGGGTTAATATAATGCTTGATTTTAAGATTTAATTGCGTGAGTTAAGAAAAATAATTATATTTTTTAATGTTATGGAATTTACTGTCAGCTTTTTACGTTTTTAGAAATTTGAAAAAGCTTGCAGTTTCGGAAATATAAGGCTTCAAAAATTGAAATTTTACAAATTTCAAGACACAATAACTTGAGAGGGGGTTGAGATGGAAAAAATTTTAAAACAAAATGAACTGTTTGTTAGTGCCTAGAAGCAAGTTATGTCTTTCTGCGTTTGCAAAATTTGAAAAATGCTTATGGTTTCACAGCAATAAATAGTTAAAAAATGAAATTTTTTGGGTTTTGGAGGGGTATAACTTCTTCTACGGCAGCAAAGTTTCTAGCAAAGATCTATGTATATATTAAATTTCAGCTTTCTATCTTCAAGGGTATAGAAGTTTTGAAACTGTTAAGCACTTATTTTCAAAAATATTTTGGAAAAGTGCTAAAAACGGAGTTTTTTTGGGCACAAAATAATCATAAAAACCAAACTTAAGAAAAAATTAAAAAAAATCTAAATTTTAATATTTTGAAGATTTTAAAAAAATATTTAAATAATTTTAAATATTTCAAATTTTGAATTTGATGCTAATGATGTTGATCATTCTGTCTTTCAATTATTTCCATTTCATTTTTTTTAGGACTCTTCATAAATAAGTGCTTATAGTTTCCCTATGTCCGTGTACGCGTTTACAAAACTTCTACACCTTTGAAGAAAGAAAACTGAAATTTCATAATACATAATAGATCTATAAACTTACTTCCGCAAAAGAAAAGCTTCAGCTACCTACCCTTTTTTCTTCAGCGTTGATTTCATGTTTTTTAGGACTCTTCAAAAATTTTAAAAATAAGTACTTATAGTTTTCCTATGTCCGTGTACGCGTTTACAAAACTTCTACACCTTTGAAGAAAGAAAACTGAAATTTCATAATACATAAATGGGTCTATAAACTTACTTCCGCAAAAAAAAGCTTCAACTACCTACCCTTTTTTTCTTCACCGTTGATTTAGACATGTTCCATCCGTTGGTCCAATCGCACGACAACTCAAAAACAAATAACGCTATCGACACCAAACTCGCACAGGATTTTTCCTTTGTGCGAACGACGGCTGCTATTGTAATTGGACCAATTCGGACAACAGGTTCGGGTAGCTGCCATACAACTCCGAAAGTTGATTTTAAATATATGGAAAAATAATAAAGCTGTCCAATTAAGCAATCGTGTGTCCCATTTCAGGTCAGATGTATTTCTGAAGTTTTGATGGAATTGCTTGACAGGTTCGGGTGGCTGCCATACATCTCCGAAAGTTAATTGTAAATATTTAGAAAAATAATAAAGCTAGATTCATAAAATTCGGCAATCGTGAGTCCAATTTCAAGTCAGATATATTTTTGAGGTTTTGCTGGAATTGCTTGACAGGTTCGAGGAGCTGCCATACAACTCCGAAAGCTAATTTTAAATATTTGGAAAAATATTAAGACTAGATTCATGAAACTCGGCCGTCGTGTCTCCAGTTATAGGACAGACATAATATCCGAGAAGTTTCCATTGAGTAGTTCGACAGGTTCAAGTAATTGCCATTTAACAAATCTTTGATTTCATCAAAGTTTTATTCTAAATATTTCAAAAGCAAATTTTTAAACTCACATTTTCAATGTGCAGGGTTTTACTTGTTAACATTTAATATGAGCAACACATGTGTTACTGTGAATTTCGCAAAGTAAGCACAAATTATTATGCAAATACATGCATAAATATATTGATAATATTAATTAAATAAACTAGAATAAGCACAGTTCCGAAAAAGTAAAGAACTTATAAAATTAACAATATTCTCCATTGCGTTCCAAGTCATTTAGACTGCGTTAGACGTAGTGTTCAAAATAAAACTAACAAAAAAATTATTATATGTACTATTTGCGGCAAAAAATAGTATTAAAATATTTCATTTTATTCTTGTAATATAGTATTAAAAGACGATATATAATTTTTAATAAAACAGAAAGTTGTTCAATAATTGACAACAGTTATTGATTAAAATTGTATTATATAATTAATTTGTTGATTTAAAAATGTAGCTACTTCTCTCAAAATATCTCAAAATACATATTTTCCTGCAAGCGCTGTTTATTACTTAAATTATTTTACTGATTTTGTTTAGAGTTTATTATACTGATTTTGTATGATTTGTTTATCAAAACAACATTATTTATTATATGCAGGTATACTCATGTGAATTTTTAAAAAGCTTTATTCAACAATTTAGCAGTGGGAAAAACCGCATTGTTAGGAAACAACTTTCAATCAAATCTTTTCAAATCAATTTGAAAATAAGTTTAGAAAATGGCTATTTATACATATTACTGCATACCTATATATCAAATTGGTTTGAATGCTATCGGAAATGTTTGTTCCAAAAACGTAAAATTAAAATAAAAAATGAAGTATTTGTCACAGTTAGTTTCCTAGTGACCAATGCTTAGAATTTAATATAAGAATTATTTTATTTAATAATTTGAGGATATTTAACAGTTAAATATACATAAATAAAATATTGCCACTCAAATCACAGTAGTTGAAAATTAAGAACACCACGTGACACATATTATTGTTTATAATAATACATTTTTATTAATAATATTATTCATTTCAATTATTAATATTTTATTAACAATAATAATCATTTCTAACATATCTGTCAGAACATGATGTCTACATTTTTGCCATTTCGAGTAAAACACCATTTAATTTTTTTTTGGGTTATTTTTGTTTTACTAAAATATTAACTAAAAGTTTAGTAAAGATGGTTTAAAAAGTTAGCATTTTAAAATGTTGCTACTAAATATTACGTTGTATTAACATAGTTTTCTACATATATCAAATAAGATATAAACTTTTTCCAATTGCAATTAGTATCAATCAGAACTGAATAACTCCACTTATCTAGTTTTAAATGTTTTACCAAGAAATTGTTAATGTTTTGAAAGTTTAATCAGCATGAACATTCAAATATAATAAAGTTGGGTCAAACCAATGGTTTGTATTGTAGCACTTTTCCCTTCAACAAGTGAAAATTCTGCTTTTAAATATAGTCTATGTATAACTATTACACTATTAAAATTATTTTTATTCATATACAAAGCTATTTCTAGGATTGCATATATTTAGGATGATGCATACATGCAGTCTTTAAAATAAAACAAAAATTAATATAAAGAGGGGTTAACATAATGCTCGATTTTAATGTTTAATTGTGTGAGTTAAGAAAAATAATTATATTTTTTACTGTTATGGAACTTACCGTTAACTTTTTGCGTTTATAGAAATTTGGAAAAGCTTGCGGTTTCGGAAATATAGGGTGTCAAAAATTCAAATTTTACAAATTTCAAGGGACGATAACTTGAGCGGGGGTGGAGATGGAAAAAAATTTTCTTCAAACGAAATGAACTATTAGTTAATGTCTAAAAGCGCCTAAAATTTCAAGCTTCACAGGCTGGGGTCTAGAAAAAAACGACATGAAATATTTGGAAAAAAAGGACTTAAGTTTAACTATAGTATACCGCGCTAGGGAAAGGAAGCCGCTGCCTTTCTGCGTTTGAAAAATTTCAAAAATGCTTATGGTTTCATTGCAACAAATAGTTAAAAAAGGCCATTTTTAAGGTTTTGGGGGGGAGATAGGTAAAAATTTTGTTCTACGGAAGTAAATTTCCAGTAAAGATCTATGTACATATAAAATTTCAGCTTTCTATCTTCAAGGATGTAGAAGTTTTGTAAACAAAAAAAGTGTCCACGGACGGACGGACGGACAGAGTGAAACTAATAAGCACTTTTTTCAAAAAATTTTTGGTAGGAATGAATATGTGCAGATATTTCATTTTAAACTTGAAACGAAATGGTAAAAAAACTAAAATACATTTTCATTTCAAAAGTGTATAACATGACATATCTATATTTCAATGCCTTCTTACAAAACTTTATGATCTCGAGAAGTGAATAACAGTTGATATCTAATTTTGTCAGAAAAGTTTTTGGAACAACTGGTTAGTTATAATGTTTTTCAAGGGTTTGTTTTTCTTAAATTAGAAAGCGCTTAAAATTTCAAGTAACAAATAACTTTTTTTTGTCAAAAATGTAGATATCATGTTTTGATAAAAAGGCTAGGTATTATTATTTATTTACCTATAAACATAACGTGTTAATCTTTGGTTTTTCTTAAACGAATCGTGCCTTTTACTTAAATTTTTAAAGAATTGAAATCTGTTGTCCTCGACTTATTATGGACTTATTTATGGTTTGGCATATGTATAAAGCATACGAAACTGACGTCGAACAAACGAAATTAAATGTAAGCGCTTTATCGTTTAATGTACCCAGAGAAATTTTAGGGATAAAATGATGACTTTTAGAAAATTTTTAATTGAAAATTTCTAGTAATTAAATAACGTTTCGAAGAAAATCTTCAACAATCATTCTAGTTCCATTGCATAACCTTATGTTTACTGATAGATTTGTTAGTAATATTACTATAGGACTTATAAGCAGCCTCTTGAATATGATTTTGAACAGAATTAGATTGCAAATTAGTTTCAATTTGAATATTTCTTGAAGTAGAATGATTCACTGGAAGTTTTGAAACAGCATGGCTCGCTTTGTCGTTTGCCGGAATATTTTTAATTTTAATATTTATAGAAGAAAATACTTACATACATACGCATTATTATATTGCCAAATATACTCCTAAAAGTTTTGACATTTGCATCACCAAATCCTGAAGTTGACCTTTGTGACAGTGCATGCTTTTTAATTTATCTTTAAAATGAACAGTCTTGCAATATTTAAACTAAATGCGGGGAGAACTTAGTTTATGGAAAGTCTAATTGTTTTTTTTTTCTTATTTTAAATTAAATTCTATTTGTATGTGAAAACCGGGATTTTTATTCTTTTTTGCTTTTCATCCAGTTTTTTGTTTAAAGTACTTACCAATTATTGAGTATACGCAAAAATTTTATATTTCTTTTTTTATTCTCGTTCGATTGTGAGCTTTTTTCCAAAAATTTTTGAAAAAAGTGCTTACTAGTTTCACTCTGTCCGTCCGTCCGTCCGTCTGTCCGTCCATGGACATGTTTACTTATTTCCCGCCCTCTAAAAGTTATGCCCCCCTAAAACCGTAAAAATGGTATTTTTTAACCATTTATTTCAGTGAAACCATAAGCAGTTTTCAAATTTTGCAAACACAAAAAAATGGTGGTTATCTTCTTCTGCCACGTCATACTATATATTATGAACTTTAAAAAAATAAAATGGCCGTTAAAATTTACCGTTATTTAAAATCCTGTTTTTTTCAAATTTTTGACTTCGTATTTCTTCTAGACCACGAATCGTAAAAGTCTGAAATTTTAACAGCTTTCGGTCACTAAGAAATAGTTCATTTCGTTAGAAGAAAATGTTTTCCTTACCCCCTTAAGTTATCGCCTCTAGAAATTTCTAAAATTTAAAATTTTGCCACCTTATGTTTCCGAAATCGCAAGCTTTTTCAAATTTCTATAAAAACTAAACTAAACGTATTTTCACTTGTTGAAGGGAAAAGTATACAATACAAACCATTTGTTTGACCCCATTTTTTTGTGTTAATATTTGTGTTAGCTATATGATAAACAACAAGTTTGCGAATAGAAAACGTCTTTTAAAATATTGTATAAATAGGCATACATATTCATATTACATTTCATATATATATATATATATATATACATATATGCATATTATAGAAATAACAAAATGCGCCTAGAGTAAATAATCGCACTTAATTCAATTATCTTCGAATATATTAAAACAAAAAAAAATCCGTTGGACCCCATAAGTGCGAAGGAAACTTACATAAACGGTGAGCAAATTAAAAAAATTTCGTTGTGGCCAAAAAAGGGCCTTACTATAAGTTTCAGCATAAATTTTAAATCCTTTAATTTAAAAAAAAAACTATAAGAAGACTCGCAAAATATAAAAAAGTACATTCATGAATCATGTATGCATAGTTTTCTTGTTTAGCACGAATTAAATTTGTTTGCTGTTCTTTTTTATTTTACAGAAAATGTATGATGTTAACATTATAAAAATACTGAAAGCCCCTAGTGCGGATTGCACTGAATGCAAATGTGTTCGAAAAAATTATTTAGATTACAGAAAATTTCTAATAACATCAAAACAACATTTGAAATGAATAATATAACGAATTATAAATACTAAAGAATGGAGTATTTTGAAACAACAACGAACCCAAAATCTTCCTAATTGTTTCTTTCTTTATTCCATTGTCAAAGGCGAAACCAAAACTTATTTTTTATCTGGCCTCTACTATAAATTACATATATGCAATTTGTAAGAAGTTAAAAAAATTTTTCAAAGTAAAATTTAAAAAATATTTTAAAATATTTTTTTATTTGATATAAATATCTGTAAAAAAATCAAAATTTAAGCAAAACCATTAATTTTTTTTGGTCTTCGAATAAATTTATTTTGTAAATTGAAACTGAATATACGAAATTCACGGTATACCCTTTTCGAACTAATTTTTTTTAACCTGTTAAGCTATGTCGTATATATGCGCCAATTTCCAGATTTAAGAAATTTAAAGTTGAGCAAAAAATGAAAATTTGCCTGTTAATAAAATTTCGTAAATACGCGTCTTCGCTTGAAATTAATTCAGCACAGTAAATCGAGTTGTCTAAGAAAAATCAATCGCTAAACTGGTTAAGTTAAAAAGCTTGAGGTTCCTATCACTTTGTGGCATTGGTTATGATTTTAATGTCCTTTTCTCATATCGACATTTGTTAACGTAATATTTTAAGATTTTATTGTCAGTTGGTGTAAGTATGAAAAAAAAATGGAATTTTCAATTAAGAAAAAACTAATTTAATTAAAAAATAAAAAAATTTATGCTATAAATATTAATGTGAACATAGTGTTAGTTAAATATGTTTTAAAAAAACATAGTGTACGTTAAATAAAAAAATTTGATGTGACCAGCAAATAACTGAACGCAGTGTGTATGGTCTAGTTAAGTAAAAGTGTTACAGAATATTATGATAATGCCTGTTAAATAATTCTTTCTAATTTTTACGGCATTAGTAAGCTTATAGTTAACATACCTAGAAAAATTAAAATTTGGCTCTCAAAATATGTAAAATCGGCCCTCAGATCAGTATACGAGCCCTGATCTTACCAAAAAAATTTATATGTTCATCGTTTTAACAACTCGAATTTAAATATTAAATTTCAACGAAATCGGTTGATTATTTCTCTTTATATACGCAAAAATGTATATTTGGCCAGTAGTAAACATCCAATTGCTGACGCCTGATTTCTTGAAAAACTTAGGAGGTTTTGCGGACGATCGAGCGAAGCGTATGTATGAAGTATGAAATTTCATGTATGCATATATGAAATTATGATACGAATGAAAATATGAATTTATGTATATATGATATTTCAAGTAAATCTGCTTCATAATGATCAAAAATGTAAAACAGGCCCAGTTCCCGAAAGTCTACGTAAAAAGTGCAGTTCCCGAAGTCTGATATATTCCAAAAGTTGATCGGTCCGCGCCATAGTCGAAATAAACTTACATATAAAATTTCATCAAAATTGGTTCAGCTGAACTTGAGATACACGCATGCACATACAGACCGAGAGGTTACTAAAAATACTTTATTTTATATACACTTCCATGGAGAAGTGCGTTGCCACTCTATATGCAAAATTTGTTGCCATCACTTAACCTACCTATTGTAAACACAATACGGTCGGAATTAAGGAATTAAAAAAACTAAATAAATATTGGATATTCCTTTCCTGTTTTTGCAAAACTCACAGGAATAGAATTACGCTATGTGCGAGTAAATATGCCATAGCTTAATATGACTTTATGGGGCAGACTATGGCCGTATTGTTATGGGACAGATTAGTTCCCATATTAATGTATTAATTAATAATGTAATTAATAATGTAATTCTGTTCTATTTTTGTATTTTTGAAGTTAAATTGACGAATAAAATTCTAAGTCTCATAAATTTTATTTTACTAGGAAAAGTTAAGAAACACATTATAAAGAATAGCAAAGGTCTAAAATGGATACTTTGAATTGGAATGAATAATATTGATGAAACTTAAATTTGTAAATTAAATAAATATAAATATGTGTAATAAAATATGGTTCTGTGTATTTTGATTATTCCTTTCTTGTACACTTATTTGCACAATTTTTTTTGGAAATTGTAACTCATAACTTTCTATACTCTGCACTTCGTCAAAGGTATATTTCCTTTGGTGTTGGGTTTGTAATCGCTTGAAGGAGTCGTCTACGGTATGGACATGTACATATATTTTTGCTCAGCGTAAAATTCAGCGTTCATTTAGAAATACCCGTCCGTCCATCAGATCGCAAAATATAACAAATAATGCCATCGACTCCAAACATTCACAAAATTTTTCTTTTACGCCAACGACGGCTGCTATTAGAATTCAGGTAGCTGCCACAGGAGTTTTTTTCATAGATTCAGGAGTTTTTTTAAATATTTCAAAAAGTAATAGAGATATTTATATCAAATTTTGCAAAGATAAAATAACTGTCCAATTAAGCAATCGTGTGTCCAATTTCAGGTCGGATGTATTTATAAAGTTTTGGCGGAATTGCTTGACAGGTTCGGGTAGCTACCATTCATTTTAAATATTTTAAATATTTGGAATTACTAATTTTAAATATTTGGAAAAATATTAAGATTCATGAAACTCGGTCGTCGTTTGTCCAGTTCTAGGTCAGATATAATATCCGTGAAGTTTCTATTGAGTGGTTTGACAGGTTCAAGTAATTGCCATTTAGCAATTAAAGTTATTTCTAAATATTTCAAAAACAAATTTTTAAACTCAGATTGTCAAAGTGCAAGTATCCGGTTTATACCGACTGAAACATTTTTAATTGTTATACCCGTACGATCGTATGTTCGAAAGGTATACTAAATTTGCCTTACCGTTTGTAACGCTACGAAATAATGGTCTTAGATATTGACTCAAGTGTATGTTTTTGATCAGCATCGAATTCTGGGTCGATTTAGCTTTGTCTGTCCGTCCGTCCGTCCCAGCGATAACTCAAAAATTAATTGAGCTAAATTCGCCAAATTTTCACAAAGGATTTATTATGGTAAATACCAGAACTGTGTTTAAATTGGATATGATCGGGGTACTGGTTCGGGTAGCTGCCATACAACTTAAAAATTTATTTGACTATATCTTAGAAACTATAAAGGCTGTGGTATTAAAATTTGGAATAAGTAAATATCTTAGTAGGGCCAATGTGTTTGACAAAAGCCGTTGAAATTCCATGGCTCCTTCTGGTAGCTGATATATAACTTCTAAATTTATTTGACTATATCTAAGAAGCTATAAAAATATCACACAAGCGAATAAATTAGTTGGGCCAATATGTTTGATAAAATTCATTGAAATTGCTTGGCTCTTTCTGGTAGGTGGCATACAACTTCAATAGTAGTTTGGCCATATCTTAGCTAATATTGAAAAGTATTGAACATACCGAATTATCGAACAGTACTGATATTTTACATAAATTAATATGGTAACTTAAAGTTATAGTCTATCTCATAGTCAGCTATGACATATTTATTCGCACATAGGATAGCAAAATCGTACGGCTATCGCAGAGTTGACACGATCAACTCTATTTTTTTTCGTTTTTACTAAGTATTGAAACTAACCTCATTAATCAATATTTAAGGTTGAAATAAATATTATAGTGTTTGGGTATAATACTTTGGTAAAGTTTCCCATACTTTCTAAATTTCTTAAACTGTAATGCAAACTATAATTCTTCTACTTTAGAGAAAATCAAAGTATTAGTCGATTATCATAATATTCTTTCATTGCGTCTTCTAAAAAAACTTTTTTTTTTTATTTTTGCGAGCTCAAACAAACTACAGTTTGTTATGATGAAGAACCAATCATTATCCCTTAATAAAAATGAAAAAAAAAATCTTTTTAGACTCTTGGAATTCTTTATGAATTTAATTTCTCTGCTTTAGTTTAAACTATAAACACAATGAGCATGCAAGTATTGACTTAAAAATTTGACATTTGACAAAAAGATGCTTTAATGTTATGTAAATAAAATATAATTGTTTTAGCTTTTAATTTTGAGTCTGTTGCCTACCAAAATCTACCACTTTACTGCAAAATTTTAAAGTGTTGCTGAATATCTTGATTATGTTTGACTCGGCGTAACTAGCTTAGACTTTATAGTTGTCATTTTGAAGTACATCCCTGCATTCTGATTATGTAGGTACTATATACTACAATAAAAATCAAAAGTTATTGGAACACTTAATACAATATTATAAAGCTAAAAACTAAAATAACATTTGTGCGTTCGCAAAATCATAATGACATAATATACTTACGTATGTACGTCTAATATTGTAATTGTTTACAAAACTACGTAAAATGATAGTACACTAAATAAAACAAAATAATGAATTATATTTACATATACGTAGTTCACGACGTACACGAAATAAAAGAAATTTAACAAAAATTGTATTAGATTTTAAGTTATAGAATGTAAGTTTAAATTTATAAAACTTAAATTATAAAATTGTAAAAGCACTCTAATTATTATAGTGTTTTTATTAACTCATATAATAAGGGTTCGAAAATGAGCCGTTCCAAGGTGTCCCCTAAAATAAAGACGAACATAATAAAAATAATATAAAGAAACTAATAAAGGAAATAATAAGTTTTTAAGTTTCCGTTCGGGTAAATCAATGAATTTTGCTTGCACTTCCACTACAAGACACAAATTATCTCAAGCTAGCCCACAGTGATTTGACAAATTTTATGATTTTCAAAGAGTATAGCTTTGGGGGGAGCAGGAATATGAAAAAAATTTTCTCTAAAGTAACCGTGACTTCCAACACAGTATAAATTTTTTTTTTTGAAAATTTGTGTAAATAAATAATTTATTATAATAGTGTTTTTGTGACGTGTGTACAAAAAGTAGTCCCAATTTTTTTTATAATTTAATTCACACTTTGCTTTTCCTTTACATTTCGAATGCGTATTCGATACATTTTAGAATAATGTAGAATATCTTTTAACATACATTTTGGAATATGATACATTGTAAATTTACTTACTAAAATCACTAAAATTTTAAGCACTTCAAAGAGCACGGTGTATAAGTTTCTCTGAAATGTACACCTAACATTAAAAAAAATAATTTATACAAACACAAAAACTTTGCAACTTACACCGCAAAAATAAATTTGCTTTCAAATCAACACAATGTACGTAAATACATAAGATATTAACCTAAGTTGATTTATCACAAAACATAGAATATGGAATGTTTTTTAAATAAATATGTACATATGCAAGATCACGATGGCCTCTTTACATACTTATCCAAATAATACAAAAAACAAAAGTTCATTGTATGTTACATATATTCCAGCATCTTAAAATTTAGCAAATCAAAAAACCACAAACCCCTGTGTCACAGGTGAAATCCTCAAATTTAATGAAACTAAATTTTTTAAAAATACTTTAGGTTTAAATAGGGTTTTTCTTCTTCGAAAGAAATTAAACTTGTTTTTATGGTATCAAGTTATTCAATTTTACAATAAATTTGATGTTTAAAAAATGCTCAGATTGGAACTCTGCTTGTTAATTGGGACTATATGTGTTAAGATACGAAAGGGTATATAGTATGTACGTAAGTTTAAAAACAAAATTAAAGTGGTGAATGACAGCTGCGGACGATTTCCGTTGTAAGCACAGAACAACAGCGGAACGTTAAAATCAAGTGTTCAGTATTTTGTATATAAAACCGCACACACTTTAAACGGATAATGTCAAAAAACGGAATTTTACCCTATATGTGAGTGATCACCAAATATTGGTGAGTGATTTCATTAGTGTGATGTAAACGGAGAGTCGAACTACTTCTTACTAGATATACTTTGATCTTACTTAGGATAATATTAATAAGAAGATATGTAAGAATAATTATACAATATTTCTTTTCCCTCTTATTCTCTTTCAAGATTCTTTGATGGGCTCGGGAAGTGAAGATGACGATGATGATGACTTACACATAAGAAATTCAGTTAGTACAATTGATTCAGTTGGAACAGAATCATCATGTCCTATAGGGGCTTCTGAATTATCTGTACAAACTATGAATTCCGATAGTAAACATGCGCAGGAGGATTCAGACCAGGTATGCTACAAAAATTCCATTTACAAAATAATAGAAAAAATTTTTTAGTCTCAATAATAACTTCGAATTAAATTGTGGTATATAGAAAAGCTATTTTGCTTTCAATAACAAGGTAGCTGATAAAATGCTTTTCATAATTAATCATTTTGAAAATAGTAAATTTTAATACCTTCTAAGAAGGTTTTTATTCAGTTTTCTTTTCTTAAATAGATTTGCGTATAATTTGCATTCTCGTTTGTTTGATAATATGAGCGATTTACCATACCGCAAAATTTTTTACCACAGTTTTAGTTGCTCTTGAAGTGAACTTGAACCTATAGTATAAAGGGCTGTTTAGAAGATACAATGTTGAGGTTTCTTTTTTACCTGTCCATTGTTGCAGTGGTTATGGCACCGGTCCTTTAACAGAAGAGTCTTAGTTTCAAACCCCGGTCAGTTTAAAATTATTAAATTATGTATATTTAATATTACACAGCTTTCGTTATAAGAAAAATTAATTTTTTATTAAAATTAACATTCGCGAATGTTAAAATTTTTATTTTTATAATTTTTCTACTGATAAAGTGTAAATTTATGATGAAATTAAATAGTGAAATTTTTCAAATCTTAATTTATAATGAAGTTATTTGACATAATATTTGTAAAATTTTCTGTTCTTCAAGTGGTACAAACTGTAATGCTACAAACAACATAAACAATTTCTTTACCTCAAGAAAGCGAAACATTTGGTTTAACATTATTGGAATATGCTCTAATTAATTCTTTTGCATATTTTTATTTATTTGCGATTGAGATACAAAACATGTTTATGTCCAAATTTTGTTCATACAAAATCACAATCGACATAAAAAATTTACGTTCTAAAACTGATTTTTCCCTTAATTTATTTGGAAAACCGCAAGGAAAATGTTTAAATTTATTTTATTACAACTATTCTACTATAAAAACAAAAAATTTCGTTCCGCTTACGAGTGAAGTGAAAATTATGACTTTTTTACATTCAATTAAATCAGTAGTTTAAAAAATCAGAAAGGTCAGATTTTAAAAACTAAAACAATTTGACTAGTAATTGTCCTATCACTTTTAAGAAATGTCTAGGTACTTGAAGTTTAAAAAATTTGATCCATCACATTGTAAATTTGCTAAAGGATGCAAAATCAAATAGCTCTAATTTTATGTATTTACAAAGCTGTTATGCAAAAAAACGAAAGATTTTAAAAAACTTGAAATTTCTTTATAAGGGTTTAAAGATCATAAAATGTTCTAGTAAAAGGACAAAGCTTGTAAGAAAATTAGTAGCCTTAAATTTAAAATACTTCCAAAAATGATAATTTGGTTCTTTGAATAGGCTGACCTCCTTATATTTGATATCGAACGTTTTGTCGGTTAAGTTCGTTTATAAACAGATCTATAATAAACAAAATTAAAAGAAGTTTCACCAACAAATTCTTGAAATTTGTTCGAAAATATAAAGTCGACCACTAGTAAAAGTTCAATTTCTGAGACCCTAATTTTATGAAAAACTTTCCTCTTTAAGGATCATTAATAAACAAATATTAAATTTTAAGAAACCCCATTAATTAGTTTTTTAAAAATTCGGTTTATTTATTTGCAGTAGTACCAATAAAGTTCGAAATTATTTCATATAACAATAAATTACTCGTATAACGACACAAGCAAAGAAGTAATATTTTAACAAAGCTAAAAGTTCAATATTTTCTAATTTACGTTGCAAGTTCAATGGTTCAGAAAAAAACTGCAATTAACGATTATTATATCATTTAATATATAAGTTATTAACAAGCCATCAAAAATAAATACATAAGTGTAAAAAATATATACATACATATATAAAGATAATTTAATTTTTGTTTTTAGTTTTGAATAATGAAATTTTGTTATTCTTTATTGCATATTATAGCTATTATGTATTTAGATGTTTAGATGGAATTGTTTTCAAACGGATCAGGCATATTTTGGTTTTTCATTTTGATTATCATGTGTCAAAAGTCAATGTTTCATTGCTTATGTTAACAATAGGCTTTTTATTTATTATTCATTGTTTATATTAACTATTTTAAAGATGATATATAGACATATAACACTTATGATTCACTCGAATATATGTATTTCTTACATTTATGAAATAAAAAAAATTATGAATACAGTATTACTTAAAATTTTAAGCGAAAATTTTTTTTTAGAAAAAACTTTAATTTTTCCAGTAGTTAAAAAAAAATCCTTGAAGATTATAACTAACCAATTCATTATAACTAACCAATTGTTCCAAAAATTTTCTGACAAAATTAGATACCAACTGTTATTCACTTCTCGAGATCATAAAATTTTCTAAGAAGGCGTTGAAATATAGATTTGTCATGTTATACACTTTTGAAATGAAAATATATTCTAGTTTTTTACCGTTTCTTTTCAAGTTGAAAGTGAACCATCTATTCACATATTCATTTCATTTCATATTTAGATGTTCATGGTGGTTATTTTAACAAAGGTGAAACGCTCATTTAAAAACTAGATAAGTGAAATCATTCAGTTCTGATTGATACGAATTGTAATTGGAAAAAGTATATCTTATTTGCTATATGTTAAAATTTTCATACAATGTAATATTTAATAGGAACATTTTAAAATGCTAACTTTTTAAACTATTTCTCTAAGTTTTCGCTAGTTAATGTTTTAGCAGAACAAAAATATTGCAAAAAATAAACTCAATGGTGTCTTACTCGAAATGGCAAAAATGTAGATATCATGTTCTGACAGATAACCCTAGATTTATATTATTATATTACCATCAATTATATCTGCAAACTTCAAAACAATAAAAAAATCTCAACAAAGTTATTACGATTAAGAAATGACTAAACCTCGGGCTGTAAAACTTCGGGCAGTGTATTTAGTGTACTTTAAAAATTTTCTTTATTGTATTTATATTTATAATAAAGTAGGTCAAAAAGAAAATGAATCCTAATTGAAATATACGTACACGAAAAATTGATTGCAAAAAAGGTTTATTCTCACGCCCAAATTAACATCCTTTACTACTAAAATTATTATGATCCCAATAAGATAAAAGAAACCATTTTTTCAAGAATTTAAAAAAAAATCTGATGTGGTCGTCAGGCCATCACATAACCGATCCCATTGTTAAAGTATTGCATAACAGTTTGAAAATTTCCTTTTAATATTTATTTTTTAATCAAATGCTATGAAAGATAGAAAGTAGGTAAGTGAAAGTTTAAAAAAAATTACACCTTTCTATGCACATTACATACAAAAATGTAAATTTTCGGTTCTCGTTAGAGGTTCATTTTCAGTGAATTGATTTCCCTGCAAAGTTTTGTAGTTAATTTCGTTAGGAACTTGAAATTATGTTTCAAGAAATTCCTGAGATATGGTCAAATAAGTAAAATCGGCCCATAGTGAAATGGTCAAATATTTAAATTAGGGAAAACTGTAAGTTTGTCTCGTAGTTTTAAGTTCACTTGCTGATACCTGTTTTCCTTAAAAAAGTTAAATCAGTGTTTGTATTGTCATGCAGTGATTATAGAGAGAATTTCAGGAAAAGACGTTGATTATTTTCTTAAATATATTCAAAAACGTAAAGTCGGCACCTTATATAGATCCTGTTTCAGAGATCTGACATATTACAAAAGCTAACCAAATCGTCTCATCCTTAAAGTAAACCTAAATATAAATTTCAAACAAATCGATCCAACCGAGCTTGAGATACTTATCTGCACAGACAAACTGATTTACTGTCAGACCGAAATGCATCTCTCTTAAAATAGTTTATTTACGCTTCCCTAGCGTGAAGAAACCCATTTCCGTGGAAAACTCGAAATATGGAATTTGGTGGAGTATAGGTAAAAATATATCATTCCGGTTCCGACAATGCATATATTATGTACATATTACTTTGCTGTCAAAACAATGGTACAGTGGTTATGGTAATTATTATTAAAAAAACAAAATTATTTTGTTTTTTTTTTTTTAATAATATGCACAAGGATTATGAATTATACTAGTATTAGAAACTTATACTACTATAAGTTTTCAAATACTTTTGAAAACAGTAAAACAAAATTGACACACTGAGCTTCACGACTGTTAAAAGTAGTTACTTTAAATTCCATTGTGTAACCAATGAGTAAGTCTAAAAGGCTTCGACCAGTTCGTACTCACGTACGAGCGACTTACCACAGGTATATAATTCTACAATTTAGAAAAACTAAGTGTATGTATAAGTAAAGGAGCTACATACATATATAAAATTTACATATATAAAATTTTACATACATATATAAACTTTTTGTTTTCGTAGAAATCAAATTTATCTTTGCGTTACTTAAAGTAAAGTATACTTAAAAGGTTTTATTATGTCCACCATTTTTGGCATTTTAAACTTGGTCACCGGTAATACATTGCGACTCAACGTGTCAAAATATTATCGTATGTACATTAGTATTCTATTTAACGAGGGAACGAAAATTAAAACTTAAATAGGGTAACTTCACATAATAACTAACAAAATTTACTTATATCCTTTGCAAGCATTATGTTGATCTACATAAAACAAAAAAAATTGATGTGGTCAACACATAACTGACCACAAGCCATTGTCTAGTTTAGCTAAAATGTTGCATGAGACTACAAAAATGTCTTTTAAATGCTTCTCATAAATTTTAGAGAGGCTAGAACGCTTTTTAGTAAACATACATAAAATAATATAATTTTAACTCTTATCAGAGGCTCATTTTATGCTAACCATTTGGTCCCTGAAAAAATCGTCAGTTAGTTTTGGTAGCAAACGGAACTCAAATGTTTAATTTTAAGAAATTTCATTAATTAGAAATTTCATTAATTTTCGTAGAAATCAAATTTATCTTTGCGTTACTTAAAGTAAAGTACTTAAAAGGTTTTATAATGTCCACCATTTTTGGCATTTTAAACTTGGTCACCGGTAATACATTGAGACTCAACGTGTCAAAATATTAACGTATGTACATTAATATTCTATTTAACGAGGGAACGAAAATTAAAACTTAAAGAGGGTAACTTCACATAATAACTAACAAAATTTAATTATATCCTTTGCAAGCATTATGTTGATCTACATAAAACAAAAAAAAAATTGATGTGGTCAACACATAACTGACCACAAGCCATTGTCTAGTTTAGCTAAAATGTTGCATGAGACTACAAAAATGTCTTTTAAATGCTTCTCATAAATTTTAGAGAGGCTAGAACGCTTTTTAGTAAACATACGTAAAATAATATAATTTTAACTCATATCAGAGGCTCATTTTATGCTAACCATTTGGTCCCTGAAAAAATCGTCAGTTAGTTTTGGTAGCAAACAGAACTCAAATGTTTAATTTTAAGAAATTTCATTAATTAGCTCCATAGATATGATACCAAATCCCCTGGTTCTGTTTCCGAGCCCTGAAATTCCCAAAAAAATTTATAAGTTTATGGTGTTAACATTCTGAATGTAAACATTAAATTTCACCGAAATTGGGTGATTTGCGCAAAAATCTAAACTTGGTCAGTATTTTTTGTTTTATTTACTTTAGGTTTACATTATGTCTGATGTGTCGATCCCCACGGCTGTAAACTAATCGAGCCCTAATTATTTATACATATATACACATTTACATATACATTATTTTTCTATTATAACATAATATAAAAGCATAAGAACTTTTTTGGCTGCTTACCTTTATGAGGAAAACCAAACATAAAAAAAACTCTTTTTTGAGTGTTACTTTATTTCATGTGCGTTAATATGATTCATGTACGAATTATATTCCTTTGCTGATTTTATACATTTTGCAGAAAATTACTTACACAACAATAATATTAAGAATAAATTATAACGAAACAAATGTTATAGTCTCTGCGCTGCGTAACAGACTTGTTAAACTTATGAGAAATAAAAAAGTTCTGCAGCAAATCTGTATATAATTTATAATATGATGTAACATACCTAAAATGTTGGCATAGTTCAGAATT